>NC_092865.1:68957706-68962207 GCF_032062135.1 Pyxicephalus adspersus | reverse complement strand
TAATTTTACACAGCTTTATAATCTGTGATCTCCTAACTTGATTACAGCTTGATTAAATCTGACCAGGTGGACAACTTCAGTAGACTACTCACTAGTTACTATCAGTCAGTCAACAGAGCCTGAGAGTCTTTTTTCTTTTAAGCTACAACCTAAACTCAAAAAAACAAAAAGTCACCACGAGATAATGGACGAAAGGACATTCAATGTAGGGAGAATGTAATGGGCTTGTAATGAAAATCACACTATTCTGCATAATTAATTTCCCAAAAGTTTGTTTAAAATATTTGTGTATTTTATTGTTGCCCCACATGAACAGACCCTGTATCTGCATTACAATATGTAACTGCATGCATTGGCACCTATCCACTATGGCAGCTTCTCATGCCTTAATTGTTTTTTTTTTTTTATTAAATAGTTTGTTTTTTTGACCAAAAATGACCAGATTGAAAAGCATTCACCCCTCATACACTGCAATGGGACTCCACACCATGTTTGGTTTTGCCACATTTCATACAGGATTCCCCAAACCCTTTGGTGCAATTCCGCCCAAGGAGGATTTGCAACCCCTTCCATAGCATACCTCCTGCACCCATTACAAACCTCTAGCTCACAATCTCAAAGGCTAATATTTAGACAACTGCAATATTTTATAAATCTAGTTATGGTCTGAATGACACTCAGATCAGCTGAATCATCCAGTGTGTGACCACATTGTGGGTGATATATAGTGGGTCCAGTATGCTGATTCTGGATGATCAGATAAACATTGAAATACCAACAGGTATGCTTACACTTCAGGAAAATGACATATACATGCTCATAACACATAAGACACATAAATAATTGCATATCTGCTAAAAAATCCTTATATATTCCACCTTTAATATATTGTCCCACTGCAGTTTAGAATATATGACCACTTTACCTTTGAAAAAATTGAGCTGCAAAGTCTGTCTTTCATTTTTTGAGTTGCCCAGAGAAGAACCTCTGCAATGTCTGCACGCTCATAGATATGATGCCTGAATGTTTTGCTAGTTTTAGGCAAACTAACTTTCATTTAAAAAAATCTACATATGAAATTATTTCCAGTAAAAAGAAACTTTCTGCTTCTTCTCTTACAAAAATAATGAACGTATTTCCTAAAGCTATGTAAAAGTGGTACCGCACTAAACAATCGATGATGTGAGGACCCACAACTCTGAATTGAGTTTCTGAAAGCCATCATAAAAAGTTAGAGATGTTCTTTTATTCCAAAAATATATAGGAAACCCCCTCGGAGAAAATGAGAGAGCCACCCACAACCTCATCATGACAGGACATGCATGGGAGTTGGAAAATTTCTCATCATTGTCAGAGTATGGAAATGATGCTCCTGATCGGATAAAAACAATGACTAAAGCAATATACAGTTTCTGGTTTTGATCCAAGTGAGAAGTCCTTAGCAGCAGCAGCCAACGTCAGACACCACTAGACATCTATGTAACTCCATTGCAACTCACGCAACACAGATCCAAGCTGAGATTGGCTATGTATGTCTCTGGATAAGTAAAGTGATTCCCACACATATACTGCACATACAATTTATAGTTTGAAGAAGACACACAAATGTGTATGTATTATAATAATGGTGCAAATCCATAATAAATGCCATTGACAAAACATTATTAATACACTAGCACATCTGCTCTACATTAACATACAAACTGTAAATCACGATTCATTGGAAAGATCAATAAAAAAATGCTCTGAGTCATAGCGTATTTACTGTCTATATCATAAAAGTACAGAGATGTACAGAGCTTCATTACCATGAATGTATGTATACATAGACTGATACACAAAATAGTGCAGAACCTGATTAATACACCTAGACATGCGTAACGAGTTAAAGATGCAATATCCTAGATAAATGAACCCATTTTAAATCAGAACACACCCAGAGAGATCACACATTCACGTGTTACACCTCACATCAGCATTATTAAGCTTCGATCACATGAGCACCCACATTCACCCAGGAAAAAAAAATTACAGACATCACTGCTGTACAATACAGTACAAGATCACACACAACACACCGAAGAATCTATAGGCAATGATGCAGAATATGTATAAAGGAAAAAAACCCAATGCAAGCACAAAAATGGACTAATGGAATACAAACGTGTGCGGGCATGCATCGTATGTGTGTGCACATACACATTTCTATATCCAGTCACGCATTTTACCAGTGTCTCTGTATCATCAGTCGGTGCCTCTCATCTCTCTGGCATTAAGAATCTGCTCATCCGCTTAGCAACCGGTGTCCCTGTCACTTTCCGTGCTCTTCTTGTCACCGCCGCTCCCCCCTGTATGGTGTCACCAGCAGAGCAGTGTCCCTCGCGGCGCCAGAGACAGGCACCCAGACAGAAATCTTTCCAAATCTCCCCAGCTGTCTTACTCCAACAGATAGGCACCCACACAGCGAGCAAGCGAAGGAGAGAAAAAAGGAGGGAGGGGAGAAAAAAAGGAGGGGGATAGATAGAGGACCAAATACAGCATAAAAGAGTGATGGTGCTATGAGGATGGATGGAAGAAAACAATTGATCAACATAAAACCATTGATCGGCGATTAATACGAAGCAAAACAACGTTGATAGCAATTAGTAGTAGAGGACGAATGGATAGAACGGCAGAGAAAAGAGACTTCTAGCACACAGAAGGCATAATGGATGAGAGACGCACACAGACCCACAGAGAGAGTATCAGATCATAGGAGCGGAGAGAGCATCCTCGCAAATGGGTGAATGTAGCCAGTGCAGCACCAGACTGAGCCAAAGAGAAGATTAATAAAGGGCAGACCTGAATGAAAGGAGAGAGGGGAAAAAAAATCAGGATGAATGTAAAAGATTCTGTGAATCAGAAAAAAGAGAAACAAGAAAAATGGAAAGAAAGAGATGATCAAACCAAGAAGCAGAGAGAAAAGGAAGAAAGCTAGCAGAAGGCAAGGAATGGGAAGCAGCCAGGCTTGTGTGTACAGTAAACTGTATGTGTTAGAAAAGGTGGGGGGCTATTGCATTTACAGATGGGAATATGCAGACTGAAGAAATAATAGAGGAAAAAAAAACACATGCACCATATTGGGAAAAATAAAAAAATACATGAGAAGTAATAAAAGGAACCAAAGGGAAAAGAGCATTTTAATAAAATATATGTATGCGTGAATGTATGGCTATATCATACAGTCATAGTGAAAGGCCAAAGGACAGTTTGTACCCAGCTGTATTACACCTGCCCAAGTCAATTCAATCTCCTGCTGATATGAAGACCCAGCTGGTGAATGACACAATCATCTCATCCATTGTCTTGTACAACATATATTTGCTACAACAGTGTAACAACTCCCAATGTCATTACAGTGTTTTTGATTATGGCGTTGTCCCAGGATCCCCCAGATAAGCAGCAAGTCGGGAGACTGGAGAAAAGCCAAGTTTGCTCACAGTTATCTAGCTTTTTATATTGTTCTGAAGATGTCACTTGGGTGACCGATGAGCCTTCTCTATCCTGCAATGTGTAGAATCTTCTTTGTAGAATCTGAATCACCTTCTACCTAATGAGAAGTGTCAGGCAGATTATGCCCCCCTCAACATGGCTCTGTGACCTGCAGATCAATCAATCAAAATTAAATGAGAGAGAGTGAAATGTGTAATACAGGCATTATCCTGTGATGGCGAGCCAGCACTATAGTGAGATACAAATGTATACACTGATCTCTAGTATTAAGAAAGCAAACTGCTTTATAATCCTCGGCCAGCTCTAAAAGCTGAAGAATACAATGCTGAGCATATTTCAATTGTTAAAAAAAATGTTAATCACATGGTATGCAGGAATATATACTGGAGGAAAAAAAGCCTTATCGCTAAACTGTCGCGTTTCGCATTTAGCCAAAGCTCAAAATCTTAATTGGCTTATCAGAAGCGTTGCTTGCATGCTTTATAAAGAAATTCTGTTAATGTAATTTGCAGATATAAATGCAAACTGGAAAAATGTAGAAATCAAAGAGTATTCAACATGAGGTCCCAATCGGGCTATGGTGCATTTATTTACCAAGCCTATTGGATTTGTTGTCTAAAAGAAATATTAGAGAATATTAGTAATATTCACAATGCAAATGAATTTCAATTATTTAGGCTGGTTTTTGTATTATATTTGTGTAAAGTACAAAATAGGGCAGGTATTCCGAAAAATTGTTTTGCAGTATTTGTAATAATACTGCAAATATTAATTTTGCAATTTTTTTATAATTGCAGTATTGTTGGCAGATTACAAAAAGCAGCATTTAGTTAACATATAAAGTCCCATGAAGCTTCTAAACCTTTGGCACGTAAACTGCAGTACTTCAAAAATACTGTTACCACTACCGCCTGCCCTGACCTGCCACTATACCTGGATTACGCTTGTCTGCAACCTGGCCTGACCTGCGTCTGTACCTGGATTGCACTTGTCTGCCACCTGCCCTGAC
>NC_092865.1:68941596-68956779 GCF_032062135.1 Pyxicephalus adspersus | reverse complement strand
CCTGCCCTGACCTGCGACTGTACCTGGATTACTTTTGTCTGCCGCCTGCCCTGACCTGCGACTGTACCTGGATTACTTTTGTCTGCTACCTGCCCTGACCTGTGCCTGTACCTGGATTACGCTTGTCTGCCACCTGCTCTGTCCATTAGTCCACCTGAACTGTACTTCTCTAGTTGCCATCTAACTGAGTACCTGATCTGGTGTTCTCCACGCAGCAAAGTAGTCTGGTGGCCATTAGGGTCACCGGCCCATCATTCCTTTCAGGGTGCTCTGGTGAAGACCGGGAAACATTTAGACTCCGCGCCCCAGGTAATCTTGCGTCAGCTGCCAGGAGACACAGCCCTAGAAATGTGGTACCTGCTCCCGTGTGTGAAAATGTAACACACATAAGGCACCCCAACAGACCAACAAAATGCATTGTATGTTCATTGTGGTTTGCTACAGTGCATTGCACATAGCTGTCTACTGTACCAGTGACAACAAATGGAACCACAATACATCTCACATAGATCAGGTACATTGATGTGCATTTAATAAGTGTGACTAAAGCTTTAATTTATTTGTACATTTACATTTAAAAAGTAGAAGGTGGTGTGTCATCAAAATTTAACATCTGTTTTGCTGAGTAACTGTTTTAGACACCTTCATTGCATAATTATGTCATTTCATGTTTTGGTGATAATTTCATTGCTAGAAAAAGCAATTATACGTTTTGTCTTTGCTGTTAGAAAAGTATGCAAAGTGACTAAAACTGGCCAAAGCCAGCCACTAGAAGTCAATATAACGCATCAAACAGTGGTACCCAGAATGTAAAACAGAAAGCCAACAATGTACCCTCTATGTAGGGGTTAGAACCCTTGTATTTGATTCATTCAATGACATTGTTTAAAAGAAGCTTTGCTATTACTTTTCTATAGGTTAATAAATCACATGAGAAATATGCAGGTGAGCAGTGCCCATTTCTCCTTGTGAATTCACTAATTGCCTGGACAACATGCTAATTCAATGGACGCATTACTAGCACAGTAACCCAGAACAGGTAAAAAGTTTGAAAGTTCTGATATTACTTACACTTTACTGGTCAACTAGTACTGCAACCAAGGTCAAATAGCCTGGCAACAAGCAGTTTTACAGATATATATATATATATATATATATATATATATATACATATTTTGTAGTACACCTATACATATACAGTGGTACCTCAGTATAAATCTGCTTTGGAATAAGTCCAACTTGGTATAAGTCCTGTTTAGACACAAAAAATCTTGCTTGGTATACAACCTTTGTTATATGTATGGTTCAAAATTGTATGGGTCAAATGAGTCATAATACCACGTGCTACCCTTATTTACCTCTCCCGAGACAAAACCACGACCGTCAGTACGCCAGTTGCCACCATTCAGTGAACATTTAAAATGAAATTTTTTTTGGTATAAGTCCTGTTTGGTATAATACCAAGGATCTGGAACGGATACGGGACTTATACCAAGTTACCACTATATATATATATATATATATATATATATATATATATATATATCTGTATGCAATCCAAACTTAAATATGTATTTATTAATATTATGTACAGCTTTAAAACAAACGCTCTCCACAAATCCCCTGAGGAAGCCGACAGGCGAAATGCATTGGGATATGAGACATTACCATACTCCATGTAATTAGGGATACTTTGTCTAGCTCAAAGGTCACACTTCCCACTAAGCTACAAATGGTAATGACCAACCTTGCTTTGTATATATGTGCACCACGTAACTATATGTGCTTTAAATGATGTATCAAAACTTATTGCCACAAAAAAAACTCATCTTTTTCTGTCATTATTCTATATACTAAAGATTTATTTTGGGGTTGTCAAAACAGACTTACCATTAGAGGATAGCTAGACCATCTATTTTACCTTATGAAGTTCCATATATGTATTTGCCTTGACTTCACTAACAATAGCGTGTTTCACCAAGGATTGTATGAGTGAAGCTTTTCAATGACTTTTTTATAATCAATAATTAAATAAATAGATCAGAAATAGGGATGAGCGAGAAGGCCTCTGACAGTCTTGTAAAAATTTCCTTGATTTTGCGAATGCCATTAAAGTCAATCAGGGGGGAAAATTTTTCGGGACTCGGTAGGGCTTCTACAGCCTCTGAGTACAGTAAAAGACAAGAGAAAAAAATCAGGAAGGCGTACTGATTCATATGACCTCTCAATGGAGATTCCCCATTAAGAGGTCACATGAGTTTAGTACGCTTGCGGTCACAGCTGATTGGAGGCACGTGCCTCCAATCAGCTGTAGCCGCAGGCGTACTGAACTCATATGACCTCCCAATGGAAATTCTGCATTGAGGGGTCATATGAGTTCAGTACACCTGCGGTCACAGCTGAGTTCCATCCAGGTTTCCACAGTCCCTGGGCTGTAAATATCATTGATAAATATCATTGATTGGCACGTGCCTCCAATCAGCTGTGACCGCAGGTTCCCATTCACACAGTCCCTGGGCTGCACGGTCCCTGGGCCATCCACAAATGACGAACAATCGTATTACAAGTGTAGGGGAGAGAGCACAGCAGGGTGCCGCTCCGTCGTTTCTCCCCCTTGCTTCAACATAGATCAGAGCGACGCTGTATGTACAGCACTCATTCAGTCTTTTGTCGTTGGAAAGGATGGTGAAAGATCCTTTCCAAGGCCAATTATTGAATGTGTGTACGTAGCCTAAGGCTATATTTGCACTATACATCAGTGGTTTTGTGTGTATGTGATTGATGGAACATGATTTGCATGCCTCCACTCACTGTCCTGAAATGACATTGAATTTTGGGATTTGGGATGGAATGCAAATGTTGAATGTCTTTGGTTTTGGGAATTCTTTACCATGTAAGCACTCATTCTTCTTGATTTGTTTTCATTTCTTTCACCATAATATGTATACTTATACTGTCTCAGAGATAGGTTATTACAAAGGATCTCCAAAAGCTCTTTCTAATTACATACGGAAGCTGATTAGTGCCTTGCAGCCATCAGCTCATTCATTTTTCCCAAAGTATTGAACTTTGTTTGAAGTCTCAGTCCATACCTGACATTAGCAATGCTAAGAAGGTTTGGTTGTAAGGTAAGGTAAGGTAAGTGCCCCATAGATGCCTATAAAACTATAAAGGTTACAATGGCATTATGTCTATTAAAGATCAGTATTTGCAGATCATTTCAGATAAGGGTTGGACAATCATAACTTTCTTGGGGAAGTTAATGGTTCAATTGTTAATCTGCCCACTTCTAAATGTATGGTTAAAAAAGTTTATCTCAATCTTAATTATTGATCTCTTTAAAAGCGTAGGTTGTGTGATGTGCAGAAATAAACACACGTTACATGACAAATCAGCTGTCAATGTGAATAGAAGTAACACTTACCCTATATGGTCCGTCACAGTCATTATCCTGATATATGACAGATGGATGAAGTCGCACAATGGCAGGTTGAGCTTGTGCCTGCCAGTACATGAGATATTTGTATACTTTTTATTGTTCTGAAAAGTAGGTAAAATAGGAATCATCTTTATAAATGTAATATACCATAAGCATGACATATGTTTAGTTGTATGTTGTCTGCTCGAGCAGTTATATTATGTGCAGTTGTGTGGGGGTGGTAGGCACCCTTTAATTATTTTGAGGAAAGCTGCATTGCTATGGCTACCTGCCAAGTTCTCGTACAATGAATGGTGTGGGGGGAAGTGATTTACTACTATCTTTTTAAATCCCATGGATATGTTCTGATACACAAATTGTTTTCTCATGAACACTGTAAAAAAAAGAAAATGAGATGAATTTTCATGTAAACTGTAGGCATGCAACGGAGTGTATTTTTAAAGCAGTGAATCTGACATTCACTAAAACATTCCCTGGTGAAGAATCAAATACTGCCATTGAAACACATGGACCTGAAGGATTCTACACCAGGAAATGTTTAAGTGAATGCCAGATTCACTTCTTATAACTAGACCCCTATGGGTAAGAGTAACACCTGGAGGTACAGGTTAGCCCACAAGGAGATCATGGCACTCCCTTAATGATCCAATTATCTCCTTTTTCTTTCCACAAGGCTGGTGCCACCTTTTCCTAGGCATCATTTAGGGTCAGAATATTGTAGTTGTGACACACTATTGACAGACCCCTTTTTAATATTATTAATATTATTATTAATAATAATAATAATAATAATAAACAGGATTTATATAGTGCCAACATTTTACGCAGCACTGTATATTAAATAGGGGTTGCAAATGACAGACAGATACAGACAGTGACACAGGAGGAGGAGAGGACCCTGCCCCGAAGAGCTTACAATCTAAGAGGTGGGGGATGTATCACACAATAAGAGGGAGATATGTAGTGGTGGGAAGTAGTGACGGTTTAGGAGACAGAAAAAGATGGATAGGCAAGTTTGAGAAATTGGGTTTTGAGGGCTCTTTCAAATGATCACAAAGTAGGAGCAAGCCGAATAATATGTGGAAGACTATTCCAGAGAGTCGGGGTGGCTCTAGAAAAGTCTTGGAGCCGTGCGTGTGATGAGGTTATGAGCGAGGAAGTCATTAGTAGGTCGTTGGAGGAGCGAAGAGAGCGGCTAGGGGAGTATTTTTCTACCAGGTCAGAAAGGTAAGTGGGACAATAACTGTGGAGGGGTTTCGAAGGGAAAGGATGGATAAGCCTGGCTGCAGCATTCATATTAGATTTGGGAGAGTTGGGTTAGAGGAATACTAGAGAGGAGAAGGTTACAGTAGTCCAAAAGAGAGATGATAGGAGCATGTACAAGGAGTTTGAACCCCTTACAACCCCGGTACAAGAACTCTGTCACTAACTAAAGTGAGAGAGAAAGGGGCAGTTCCTGCAAGGACCCATTACTTCCTTATTACAACATACAGGACACTAGGTATCCCCGAATTCTGTCCTCTTTTTGTATGTCCCACTGAAGACCCTTCTGCCCGACAAACTGTCTGAGTTTAATTTTAGATCTCCTGTAACCCTCCTGCCCTAGATACAGGTTGTATGAGTGCCACCGCGGCAAAATGCAGACCTGGACCACTCGTTAATGTGTCTTCACATGTTGTCTGAAGCAAAGCACTTCCGCACCTTCCTATTACCTTGTGAGAAACTTACATGAGTTTCAATTTTACAAAAGAGAAGAGAGAGTGAGAAGATAATTTCTTCTTGCCAGCAGCGGAATGACCACATATTCACTCCGGATGCTCTTTCACCCTACAATGGACACCAAGGGCTGCTTTGTAATAATAACATCCTAAACTGCAGTATAGCTGTATACAGTGAGTATAGAATGAATCCACCCAATTTATAATATTCACTTGTTTGTGGTCTGAAATTAAGAGAGACATTTTCCCAGTTGTATTTACTCCATCCAACTAATACCATGCAAGTGAAAGACAGAATGGCAACAGAATTGATAAATTAATCACTGAGATGATAAAGTACCCCTCACACAGTGCTTTGTGGAACCACTTTATGCTTCTTTAAAGCCTTGAGTCTGTTAGGATACTTCTCTACCAATTTTACACATCTGGACAGTGCAATATTTGCCCACTCTTCTTTACAGAACTGTTCAAGCTCAGCCAAATTGTATGGTGACCATTGGTGGACTGCAGTCCCTAAGTAATTCATCACTAAACCACACAAGGATATTTACCTATATCTATTTCAGCCAGTGTTATGTCATTGTTGGGTTATAAAGTGAACATTCTTCCCGTTTAAAACCTTCTGGCAGTTGTTTTCCCTCTGGAATTTGATGGTATTTTGCCCCATACATTTTTTCCTCTATCTTGACAAGTGTCCCAGTCTGTACCCCTCCACGATGGGATGCTACCATCTCCACGCTAAACTGTAGGTACGACGTCCTTTGAATGGTGAGCTGTATTGGCTTTTCTCCAGTTGCACCCTTTGACGTTGCGGCCAAATGGTTCAATTATGGTCTTATCTGACCGTACGCCTTTTCCATTGGGTCTTCAAGGAACATTTTTGCAAGGCTTAGTAAGGACGTGACATGAGTAGTTTTATCTTGCAACTCTCCCATACAAGCCCCAATTGTGGAGCACTTGTGATATTGTTGTGACATGCACACAATGATCACTCTTTGCCACAATTCTTGTAACTGCCATAGGCCTCTTAGACCAGGTTTTTCCCTCACTCTTCCATCCAGTTAGGAGGAACAGTCTGATCTGCGGAGGGTCCTAGTAGTACCAAACACTTTTCACATTTTTTATATATTCTGACAAGTACCCCAGTCTCTGAAGCCGAAAAACACTCCCAAAACAGGATTCTATCATCTCCATGCCTAATTATAGGTTTTACGTTCTTTGAATAGTGAGTTGTACTGTGCATTACAGATTTGCAGGATCGTCTAGGTTCTCCCATGATAGTCTATCTTCTCCAGTCTTTGAGAACTTTAATAAATCAGACCCAAAGACCACTCTTTGCCATAAATTCATGTAACTGCTTGTTGGATTCCCAGACCAGTTTCTCCTTGCTCTTCCATCCAGTAAAAGATTGCCTGATCCAGGGAGTGTACTAGTGATACCAAATACTTTCCATTTCCTAATGATAGACTTTACTGCACACATAGGGACTTTTGTGTAAGCCTTTGTGTCTCTTTACAACTTCCTGTGATATATTGACAGTGCCTTGCCACCTATAGTATAGTTGATTGTTTGCTTTTAGTTGGGCTAATAAACACTGAAATGCTCCAGGAATAGATGTTTTTATGCTGAACTAATCAAAATAATTACAAGTGATCACGGAAGCCAATTATGTAGCTTGGAGTGCAATGTAGAAAATGATTAGTTACACCTGATTGAGTTTACAAGTATTTTATTATTATATACATTTTATTTTGTGTCTTTCATTTGGGCTGCAAAGCAACAAAATAGCAATATTTTGAAAGGGGTGGTTATTTTTATACCCACCATATTGTGACATGTCAGGAGCTTAATGCATGCAGACAAATTCCAGGACGGAGCGGCACTCGATCCAGGAAACCTCCAAAAGGATCCATGGATCTTCAAATTAAAGATGATTGATTTTTGGGGTATTATTTCTGCTTCAACAACACAAAGCAGGCAGGTACCGCCCAATGTGTGCTCGCAAACTTCATTTCTGAAATTACAGGGGGTAGTTTTTAGGCACTAAAAACATACTAACTATTCTATTCACTAACATGCTAAAAATAGCAATATATATATATATATATATATATATATAACTATATCACTATCCAGTGAAGGGTGAGGAAGGTCTTTGGCAAGCTGTCATACTTTACCTATAGCTGAGAAAATGGGTCAGAGATCTATTTAGGGTGTTTTGCAGCAGTGAATGCATTGCAACATTGGCTGAACAGAATTACAAATGTATATTTAGGTAAATAGTTCATATATAGTATATTAGCCCGTTAAATAACTATTTAATAAATATATTTCTGCTATTTAGACTGTAAATACTTTGTGAGTTTTGGAATGACTGTTGAAGGGTGATTCAAAATCTTACTTTTTCTCCCTTTTTTTGTCGCATATATATGTTTAGCTTTATAGCCAAGGAACAATTTTTATGAGGCTGCATAATCCTCTGGGAGATTCAGCTCAATACATCCAGTTTGCTCACTTAAGAAGTTCGATCCTCTTTTTTGATTTACCACTCCTAGTCCAAATTTAGTGTTTATTTAGATGCCAATCCACCATTCCGATATGCACCATCTATAGATGAGCCCCCACATAGTCTCAGGAGGCTATTAGCTCCATCCCAGCATTAGGTTACCCTGGAACTTAAGTGCACATAAATGGTATCTGAGAGGAAAAGGAGTAAAGACTGAGTATCTGCAAATGTTAGGCAAGGCTAAATCACAAAGCATGAGAAGGTTAAGGGATAGAGCCAAAACTCATACTTGGGTGTCAGCCAACCAGGCAGGGTATCCATGGGTAGCAGAGTGAGCAGATCCAATGATGTATTAAAGCTCTCAAGTGAACCCATGTGATCCAGAAAACCTGGAATGAATTTCTTAAAACTCATTTGCTATATGTTAGCAAACGTTTTCAATACTGGACCAGATCCTTTCCAGGTTTGCTGGATCACCCAGGTTCACTGATGAAAGTGTATTTTCTCCAGCCTTGATGATGAAGAAAACTGTTATACCCAGGATTAGGAGAACTTGAAGTCAGGAAAATGGGTATTGTTTGATCCAGGCAGCCAACATTAGAAGGTCAGATGGTAGAAGTGTTAGCAACAGGTTAACAAACACCTGACTTCCAGAGCAGTCCAGGAACCAAAACTTCTGGGGCAAGATTTCAGACACACAAGCAGATTATATTTGGCTAATCTAAGGATGTTTTTTTTTGTTCAGCGAATGGGTCATGAAAGAACTATTTTCCAGCATGTATGAACCCCCAACTTTTCTGACAGTACCCATGCAGACCTAGGGGTAACATATCCCTATATTTGACAAGTCTCATGTGGTGTGCTACTGGTTAAATATAGATCACTGGGATATCTAGTTGTTGTTGGTCAGAATCAGCTGGAATTGTTTTTGTAATTTTGGAGAGATCCTGCAGTCTTTCAAGCTGATTCATCAGTTCTGCTATTGTAGAAAATACCCGAACATTATATCCACAGAAAAAATATACCTCAGTCCAATCATTCTGGAATATGACACTGCAGATATTGATTGTCCAAGACAAGGAGGTAGGACATTTTTTGAACCACTCTTTATCTAAGAACATGGTATGAACATAATTTGTATATTTATTTATGGGTCTGAAAGCCTCAATAGATCCCCTGATGAAGCCATGTTAGGTGAAGCGCGTCGGGTTGAGACTTGTAATATGACTCTGGTGACATTTTTATGAAAATCATTAGCATCTTGAGGAATGATATGCTTTTATATCGTTTCATTTGATGTATTATTGTTTGACTATATTAATAAAGTAATTGTTTGTTATCTATACCATATCTCTGTGCCAACAAAAAGCTTCTTTTTTTCTATCTCTTTATTTTTCTTTATTTTTTCATATAGTCCAACTATATCTATTATAGGAAATAAGCAAAGAAAAGCCCCAGCTTCATCAGTTCTTCTGCTGCAGTTTTGTTGCATCTCCCACACCATTATCACTCCAAGAATAATTCATTGAACCTTACATTACCAAAAAGATCAGACAACTGTAAATGTGATACAGCTGAAGATAAATATAATATCTGTCCCAGTCTAATGTCCAGAGATTAAATCCAGAGCGGGGGTAAAACAAATCCTTGGTATTGCATGTGATTGGCTATGCCATGGATAAGATTTATGTTGCCCTTTATATAAACACAAATCAACTAAAAGTGTCTGTATGGAGACTATGGCTGCATTTGCTCGCTGGACATAGAAAGGGTTACTGCAGCTGTGCTGCTATAGCAGAGCTGTGACCCACTTGCACAGATGAGAATGGGTTATTTGGAAAAAGAACAAGAGACCAGATGCAAGAATGGTAAAAGGGAGCTTATGAGAAATAAAGGAAGCTTAGAAGAAACAGAAGTGGCTATGATGAAGACTAGAGGACGAGAAGTGAACGTGCAACACAAAGCATAGAAATGTAGTGGGCAAAAAGACACCAAATACAGGGTGTTATGAGTTGAAATGATGGCATGAGATGGAAGAAGAGGAATAAATATACTAAGTGCATTCAGAGGGCCAGGGTAGCAGACGGCACCTACATTAGAGAGGGCCACTCTCCCCAGCTATCTTTAATCTTTTAATCTTTTTCTATTTTAATCGTTTGCCACTGCATTGTGTATAAAAGAAAATAAATAAATTAATCACACAGCCAATGGCAGAATAAAAGCGTGGAATGGAATAGCTGGACATAATTACGAAAACACAGGCTTAATCCATGTAGGAGTAATAAAAATGTGTTAATATTTTGTGATATCTTTTATCTGATATTTTAGTATTGGACATTTTTATGAAGTTGCACACTGATAAAAAAAAATCTCTGCTACATAATGATTTTTATTTAAAATGGCCACATAAAAAGATAACCATGAAGCTCAGTATTTTCTGTGAATAAAATAAAATGCATATTATAAACATCATGTGTAATTTCAGTGTTAATAGTGTATACATTTGAATCTTTATTAATATATTTGTATAGAATAATCAACCGCAAAGGTTATCCTCAACTTGAAGGACGTCTGGGGATCACCATGAGTATGGCTTCCATTGATTTACCAGAAGCTGTGCGGCACCAAGCAGAGACACAAAGCAAACATCATTGGATCCAGACTATAGGTAAATATGTTACCTATATATTGTAGGCTACACTCAAAAAGGTGCGTTAAATAAAGAACAACTACAGTAAAAGAGAATCGGTGGCCAGGTTGTGGTATTTAAACGGCTTAGTTACCCCTGCAACAGAGTCAGCTACCCAAAGAATGGCTGGGTTCATATTAGTGCATATTTTGTAAAATTTGAGGATTAATCGTTCCACAGTGCCTAGAGGTACAGAAGTCATTGAAGTCTTATTTCCAGCTTGTTTTCTGCCTATTAAGTATATATGGCTTTTTGAACTTTGATAGCCCGGCCACAGGTGCTTTAATAAAAAGGCTACATTTTTAATTACAACCACAAATTAATTTATTTGTGAAAGGTAAGTAGGATATGGTTGTGTCCATAGTGTGTCTTAATCTGTAGCCATAGTGGAGAAATATTTCTGGCTTTACATTTTTTCTGCTTTTGCAACCTGCCTTTTTTTCCAATTTGTATCTCGGGAAGGTGTTTCAACATTTTAGATTATTACTAGAAATACATAAATGACTTGGTCCAGCTCAAGCCTGTTTAAGTCTTTATGGGTGGTCAATGAGAGTTACCAAATGGAATGTCTCAGAGCTGTAAAAGCATTTACATATAACTGAACCCTACTCCTATCTATCAAAATAATAACTTTTAAACTGTTTGCAACTCCTGTAAACATTAAACTTGGTTTCCAATCTCCCAACCACAACCCCACCCCCTTTTAAAAAACAAGGAAACACCTGTCCCGTTAGTCACAAAGCCGTTTGGGGGGTTAGCTATTTAGATTCTGCCAAAAAATGAAACAGAGAAATTCAACATAAAATTTCCAATCCCTTTCTATGCGTGACAACCACCTGGTGTATGTAAGTAAAAAAGCAGTCTTGGAATACATGAAGAATAAAAGCCAAGTATCCAATGGCGCAATGTGTCTAAAGGATTATAGCAAGATTAATAGAAGAGAATGCTCTGCTCTTGACACCTATGTGTGGGGAACCAGAAATGTCTTTGTTGTAGCTCAGCAGTCAATCGTCTAGTGGCTTGGGTGAGTACACAGATCCCATTGTTACGCTGGTTGACAGTCTAATAGTTTCTTGCAAGTTTTATATAATGTCAGCTCTGCTGGGAAACACTATGGCATCTATGACAAACCTACCTCAGTAACTGAAATTATATACACAAAGTCTGCATTTTGAAGCCTCAATTCAGTATTTTATGGCAGGCAGTAACAATCATTAATTGTTTTTCATTTGGCAATTTTAGCACCTTTAATGCATATCTAAGATATTTTACCTTATAATAGGGGGCACAATTAGGAGAGCGAAATAGATAAACCAATGCATAAACTTTTTAAGCTCAAAGTATAAGGCAAATGAAACACCCTTCCACAGTCCTATTTCAAGGACCACACAAAATAAATACAAAGAAGATGAATGGTTTTTATAACACTATTTACATGTTCAGAAAAAGAAATTGGTCTTTGGTTTTATTGTGATCTCTGTTACTGTCTGGCTTGATGGACGTTTGACCATTTTCATTCTATACAATTGGACTTTACAGGTCTAGACCACTCACTTTGGGCCTTGGATATTCACAATGCATCCATGTAGCCTACTTCAGGTTCCATGATCTACCCCAAAGGAGCTTCAAACCCAATTAAACCTCATGTTTTTTATCTAATTGCATACAGACATTCCATATTACCCATTATTTGATCTTTTGCATTTAAGTCTTTATTGTAATTGCAAAGATTTCTGAATATAGTAAGATATTGGCTTTCCCCCACCCTGGCAAATTAATTACGAATTACAGATAATTTCTATGTAACGTTTTAAAAAAGGTTTTACAAAGGTTATTCCTTTTAAAACAAATCTGTAAGCAATATGGCATAGTACTTTTTATAGACAAAATACTTTTACATAATTACTTGATACATTTTAAAATTCATTTAACCATTTTTGGAGATAGATAAGGTGTACTATGTACCCCCTTTTTTTTATTCCCTATTATAGAGGTGGCAATCTGGACTCACTTAATACGATGCCCTACCTACTGTCCATCACAACCATTTTAGGAAAGGTTTTGGGGATGAGGTCTTGTCATTCTACTATGTGACTGCCCCTGATCGACTTATATGAACAGGGGAGGACATACACTCGCTGCTCCCCTTTTTTCCTGATCAACCCGATTTCTATGAGACTGGCATGGAGTAGGGGGTGTATTGTACACTGCAAACCCTATTGCTGCCCAGCCAATTCATGAAAACCCTATTCCTGCCTTGCTCTATATCTTGAGAATGGTACCCAGTGCAATGTAATACAATAGGGTTTTCCCTATCAAAAAGTGCACATTGATAATGTAATATTAGCACATGCAATTGGGGCCTATAATAAATCAAGGCATTGTGATCTTAATGTGCTAAATGATTTCTATGCTAAATAACCTTTTTATAAACATGTTTTCCCGACTATACTTGGAAAAACACATTTTTTATTGATATTCAAATATTCATATGTTTTTGCGTGGGGCATGCTCTCACAGATTCACTTGACCCCTTCACCATTTAAACTTCAAAATTTGTCTTTAAGCATCGATTTTTCCCTATTTATTTTAGAAATGATAGAAAAGGCACACTTTTTCACTTGGGAAAAGTACCAATTTTGGGGATCATACTGTGATTAGAGTTTTGCAAATAGCTCAGTAGCTATAAATAATAACCTCCCTGGCGGTCTGAAAAATAAGTATTTTGTAAATGTCAAAGTGGTACATTTAAAAATACCTATTATTTTAAATTTCCTGCCTGGTCCCGCCTCCCAGCCGAAAGCTCACACTGCTTGGCCCGGCTGGCATCTGCATCTCCTAGCCTTGCATTCCAAACGTTCACACACCAGGAATGAAGATGCCGGCATCAACAGGGAAAAGCAGATGCCGGGCATCACTGGAGGGTACCGCGGGCACTGCTGGAGGATGCTGCGGGAGCGTGGGCACCAAGTAAGGCTTAGAAACTTTCTTGCAATTCCTGCCCGAGTGTGGCTCGGGATTACTGCTTTTGGTACTAAAAATTAATCCTGAGCCACACTCGGGAAAACCGCCAGGGAAGTTAATAGCTAAAAATTTCAAATTAAATTTGAGTTAAAAGTTGGATAGAAATGAAATCTGTCAAATTGTTATATGTTCACTTCAGAGCTCGTCTAAAAAGCAATGCATCTATGTACTTCAAGCTCCAGATAAACCCCAATGCTCTATGCCAGTGTTTCCTAACCAGGGTTCTGTTGACCCCTTAGGTTTTCCTTGAACAAAGAGCAGGTCAGTTACCACTGACACCATTGGTCTTTTTGGCTGTCCATAAAAGAAGCAACAGGCCAACAGTACATTCTTGTATAGGGCATTCTTGTAGGTGCATTCTTCTAACTGACCATTTTGTCCCATGAAATGGGCATATTATAAATATTGGCAGGTGTTCCCAGAGACCTAAAAATTATTTCAATGGTCCCACCATATTAAAAAGGTTGAGCTAGGCTGCTATATGCACTTTAGACTTCAAATCAACTTCAATGCATTCATGCACCTTCAGACCTTGAATCAACCCCTAAACTTGAGTTTTTTTCAAATCTTCACAGGGCCTCATTGTAGAATTTGAAGGACCCATTTATGTCTATCATATTTGGTACTGTCCAACCCCTTCCTCTTCCCTGCCCAACGCTATCACCACCTTTTTTTTTAGTCCAATGCAAAAAGAGTAATGCATTGGGCAGCTTTAGAGAATTCTCTATTTTATTACTTCCCACTCTATTTTATAACAAAAATGTTTTTAATATTTTCAAGTGCCCTCTGCAAAGTCTCTCCTGACCTCATAGGAACAAAACATCTACAAAATATTCTCTTTTGGATTATTTTCAGCTATAACCAACAAACAAACATTACAGTACTAGATTCTATACATCCAGCTTTGAATTATTATGCCTACTATAGACCACCTTTACTATACAACCTTTTTGTCCACAGATATTTGCTCCTGCAGTATTCTATGCAGCTGATAAAAAATGCGTATAATCTGCATGTGATGAAATATTAATCCCTTACTGTTTCATCCTTGTAAGCTTACATAAAAAGGAATGTGATAAGAATAGGCCACAGTGTAAAAGGCCTTTCACATGTCAATGGGTATTTTAAGATTTATGAGTACATACACTAAAACTCTAAAAAGTGCAATCAGATACTTTCAGGTTCAGGATTGATTCAGAAAAAGAAAAGCTTTATTTTTTTCCAATGTTTTGTATAACTTATGAAGTGTTTTCAGATTTTACACTCTTAGTGTTTGTCTAAATGATTTTTAATTGGTTTGCTTTTACCCACCGGTGTGGGTGTTGGAGTGCATAACATTAGATATAAAGACGCAGCACTTATGTATATTCCTTTGAAATGATGTGTTTAATATGACTGTTGGTGAGCCTTGATGGGGGTTGCTTTTGAAATGTCAATGAGGACAAATTTAGTAGGAAGATCCCAGCTGGGGCTAAGGAACCAGAAGGGAAGATAACACCTCCTTGAAGAGTAAGATCACACCATACCAGGTGTGAGGTATGGGGGTTGTGTATGGAAAGATTGACTTCAAAGACTTCTCCAATCTTCCTGCTTGGTTTATAAACATCACTGCTATCTGATGGCCCACAAAAGAAGCCTGGACTAGCTGGTCAGATGAGTCAGAGGACTTGCCCCCCAGGGCAACAGTGACTTTTACTGGGGAATATTGCAATTGCATTGCAATTCCAGATTAAACCTAGTCTAGGTTTGTAAAAAAAAATCCCTGTCAGTATGTTTATGGTAGAGATTATGGATTAAGTAAACTATA
>NC_092865.1:68883081-68940197 GCF_032062135.1 Pyxicephalus adspersus | reverse complement strand
CTTATTTTAATTATTTTTTCAAAAATCGGGGGTGGCTTTTTTAATGGGGATGTCTTAAAATCGGGGAAACACGGTAAGCAAACCGGCCCCTCCTCCCATCTCCGTTCTGCACACAGCGAGCAGGGAAGCCCCGTTCGTAACTAGGAGGCGTCTGTATGTCGGATGTCCTTAACCCAAGGACTACCTGTACTTTCATGGGCTGCAAATGTAGCACTTTCTTTTTTATATAGAATTTATATGATAATATGACAATGTGAGCATGCTACCGGTATGGATTTATATGATAATATGAGCATTTCATTGGTCGTTACATAAGGCTTATCTGAGCCCATGACTTGTATCCTATCAAAGTCACAACCTTTTCAATTTGATAATTTGATATAATTATACCCTACTCTAGTGGTTTTCAGGACATACTGGTGTTAAATATCCCTACTGAGGGTGGTACACAGCATTGCTTGGCATGATGGATTGTAGAATGAAAAGCGAAAACAGAATAGGAAACCCATTTACCAAATCCTTGGCATATGTCAATTTCTGATGTCAGCTGAAAACTACTATTTTAGAAAGAACAGTGTCTGATGATGTATTTGCCTTCCTCAACAGGCATGTAGACATTGCATGGGATTAGCAGCACAGACTCATTTGGTCAGGTTTCAAATAGTGGCATTAGGGACTAAAGCTGATTGCAACAGCTGCCAATTTACACGTAGCTAGCACAAATTCACAAAAACATTGTGATACTGTAACATGGCAAAGGTCATGATAGTGGTATTCATACAAATAATGTTTGGGTAGAAATCCTTTAACCTCCTGTAATGCGCCTGGGCACACAAACCACAGCCAACTCCAAACGTTCTTTTATCGAGTTTTATTATAATCATACAACAAGACAGGGGTATTTACAGATGTCAAGTCCAATAAGCATAGTACAGGAGGGTAAGGCAAAGGCAGGTCAGGAACAATCCGAGGTCAGGGCAGGCAGCAGGCAAGAGGGGCCACAAACAATCCGAGTTCAGGACAGGTAGAGTTCAGGCAAGAGTCAGGAATCAGACCAGGTTGCTATTACAATGACTAATTGAAGAAACAATAACCAACTCAGAGAACACAGCCAAGCACACTGTGTACACAGAGGCTTATAGCGGGCAATGGTGTTCAGGACAGGCTCTCCCTAAATAGCCAGAGTGACCAATGACCTTGCGCCACCTGGCGCCATTTGATTGGATTGTCGATTGGCCGCAGGGAATTCATACTAACTCTGTCCCGACCCGCGGTGAGGCAGCCGAGTGCCATGTCCTCGGAGGGCACAAGAGGCACACGTGGTAGCGCGTGCACCTCTTCCCAAAGCACCCCTGGGACGTGCCATACTTTGCACATCCAAAGGAGTGCTGAGAACAGGACTTTCTGTAATCACATCCATAGAGATGCAAGGGATGCCGCCTGGCTGAACAGTAGTTTGGCCAGGACGGATCCCTCCGCTTGCAGAGAGAGCGCTGTATTTACTAACCTTCCATAGGTTTACCTACCCCGAGTGTCACTTGGGGTTACTACTTTTTGCAACTTTTTTCTACCCCGAGTCACACTCGGGTTACCTCTAGGGAGGTTAATGATGTGATAAGTGAACCAATTTGCTTTGTTTTTGGTGTGCTCCAGAGCATCCCTGTTTATGCCCCAATACACATAGATTGATGCACCCATCAGATATATATTGAATTACTGATCTCTAGCTACTATTGTGTAGACACATATAATTGTTCAGTTGGTATGAATTTCGGCCAGGACACTATCTGCATGGAGTTTGCAGGTTCTCCCGTGTTTGCGTGGGTTTCCTCCAGGCACTCTGGTTTCCTCCCATATTCCAAAAACATGTAGTTAGGTTAATTGGCTTCCACCAAATTGACCCTAGACTGGATTAAAAATTAACTAACATAAACATTAACATTTATAAAGACATTAACATATGACTGAGGTAGGGACATTAGATTGTGAGCTCCTTTGAGGCACAGCTATTAACATGACTATAGACTTTGTAAAGCGCTGCCTAATATGTCTCCACTATATAAATACTGTGTAATAATAATAATAATAATAACCATACCCACTGAAAAAAAAATTCTGGTTCCCTTATGTTTCTCCTTTTCTTGAGAGCAGTATCTTTACTATGTCTCTATTAGCTAAAATAATCACACAGATCTTAAATAGTAAGATATTTAATAACAGAGAAAAGAATAAACAAATACACAATAATCATTTAAAAGAAGCTAAATCATGGTTACAAAGACAACGTAAAATTATATGTTATGCAAGGAGTCTGTCCTCTATATCCTGTATCCTGGCTGGGCATTAAAGAAAGAGGACAATTGGGGTCTGTGGTCCCTTTTTATTATAGCCAGGACCCCTTATCACATTCAGCCACATCCATGCATCCACCCCTTACTCAGGTGTCCCCCCACTTCAGGAATTACACTGTTCATATGTGCCTGCAGGTAACCTCCAGTCCCCATCTTGTATGTAACCCGGGGACTACCTGTACATTTAAAGGGTAAATAATTTTTAAGAGCTCTCCTATTGTGGCTAATAATAATCTAAAAGAGAATGGACATTAAGGATCACAAAACCAGATATTTTTTATAATATAGTTTACATAATCCATAAACATATTGGCAGGGAATTTTTTTACAAACCTAGACTAGCTTCAATATGGAATTGCAATGAAAGAGCTTTCCTTTAGTGAAAACTGAATATTAAAACAATTCGTAGAGAATTTTTAGGTAAGCTTTTTAGGTAAACATTGACTAAAAGTCAACCTTGGACCTCTCAAGCATCCGCACATACATACATACATTCCTGTTTGTTGTTTTCTGTTGTGGGAAGTCTCCCTGATCATAAGTGAATACTTAAACGTAAAAGCGAGGACTAAACTTGTCATTCACATGAAAGATTGAGATTCACAAGAAGCTTTAGATATCTCTCCATATCTCTGGATCTTCTGAAAGATCTAATGTTGTATTTGAATTGAAGGTAACCTCCTATGCTTTTGTTGATTGTATCCTTATTTTAAATTGCTGAGGTTTGTAAAGGATTTTAATATGAAATATAATTCCAGGAAATAGTGATAAGTGAGTATGGAATTTGCATGAATTTAGTGGATTCTTTTATCTTAACTTAAAAGACAAACCTGGAGTGTAATGACTTTAGGAAGATAGTGGAAGGCCTGCATGACTGAGGGAGACAGGAAGCAGGCAGTGAGAGGGTTAATAGATAAAGCCCGGGAAGTTAGTACGAGGGAAGCGGATGTGAAGGTGACGTAGAGGTGGGTGGAGAGTAAAGGGGTTAAAAGGACGGGTTTGAGAAGGAGGGATCATTTTAGTGAGAAGACAGAGTGAAGGAGAGTTTTGGAAAGTGTGGGAAGAGTTTGTGGGAAAAAGTTTTCCCACCCTCCAGCCCTACTGTGTAATGGTCCAGTGGGTGTGCTGTGGTGGATCCTCAAAGGATGTTGGTTTGGATAGTGTTAAATGGGGGTGGGAGATTCTGCCTATGGTGTGGAATCTCCAAAAAAGGTGTGTTTTAAGGTCATGGTATTGTTGTAGCACTGCGCTTGGTAGTGATATCGTTCCCGAGCTTGGCATGATGCGGTTGGGAGCAATACATATCTTGGTGCCAGAGATCCCAAAAGGTTGTAATAGAAAGGGGGAACTTCGAGGACCAGTAACCAGATGTTAAAGTGTGGGTTAATTTTAAAGTGTGGGAAAATGTTAATAAAATGGTTTTTAAATGTTGTCTAATTTTAAGGTTGGTTATTGATTTAAAATGTTAATTTGATTTGTTATTGTTGTTATATTTGTTATTTATTGTTAGTATTAAATTGGTTAAGTTATTAATGAAATAAAAGGCCTACGGGCCATTTAGGCAAAATCTGGTGTGGTGTAGTTTGTCGGTGGGGAACTGACTGCAGTTCTCTGTTTGTCCTCCAGTCATGTCAACATACGTACTTTCCTGGATAATAACCTTTAGACATAAATCTACAAGGGACATCCTTGTGAGAACAGGCAAATATCCTTGTTAACTTTAATGTTATATAAAAGTAATATCCTTTGGATATGTTTTGTTCTTTTGTAGCCCCTTCATTCTTCACCATAAATATATCAGTGTTGGTATTCAACTTTTGCAATGGGCCCAAATTTCCAACGTTTAGGTCAGATATAATGAAACTGAATAACAGTTATTTAGCCTAACATTTTTAGCATATTCTTTGAATATAGTATACAGTATGTTAATGGCCTACCGATGCTTGTATACAGAGCCAGTTATGAAATAGGACAATCTGGATAATTCGCCAGGGCCCTTAACCCTCTCCAAGGCCCCAAATGACAAAGAGCTGCAATGCTGTGCATTTTAAATGTATTTCCATATATTTCTCATTGGCTGGGAGACCTCATTGGGGCTCTACCTCCAGGCAACCAACAGCAAGAGGAAATACTGACTGAGATTTAAATTGTTATATAGCACGTGGTCCACTAGGGTTAAAGATGAACACTATGTTAGTATAGAAGATACAAATTATTGAAGTCTGCAGAAATAAACAATCCCCTAACAATTTCCCAAATTGCACCATTTAGAATGGAAGAGAGAAGGTCAGGAGCTAATCAGGTGTGCTGCATGTGTTGATCAGCAGAGACAGCAAAACGAGCACAAAGCAGAACTCTTTAGTCTGCTGCTGTTCCTTAACAGTCAAGCCAACAGGTTTGATGAGGAGTGGGGTATATTTGGTTTCCATTGAGCCCTACTATAGACAATTCTTTACACTGTTGGTATTTATTATTAATACCTACTTTTAACACATTTCTCATTGGGAAACCTTCAGAGTTTATTGCTTTACTGCTAAGAGCAGTGCTTCTGGATCTTCACTTAGAACAGGATCTGTGAACAAAACCAGTTCTGATGTTGTGCCTCCTTCCCTTCACTCTGCTGTGCCATTCACAAAGCACTGAACTGTGTTGAAAGCTACAAGGTAATTTTTATTTTTTATTTTTGCTTAAATGTTATTTTTGAATAGCTTTGAGGGTCGGCATATGACTCATATAACTGTGCTATGAAAATTGTCAAAAACAGATTCACTTTAAATGCTAGAAGACCCAGGGACAAGATGCTAACCTCACAATAAAAAAAAAGAAAATTTCACACTAAAGGTAAAATTAAGAAGTTAACTTTATTTTTCAGGCCCTTTTGACCACATATTATTTAAAGGTACCAGACATGGATGTCATTTTTGCCCCCATTTTAATATGGCCATAAAGCTGTATGGTCTGGGTAAAAAATTCCTAAAATAATACCTGAACACTCTGGGTATCATGTAAAAACACAGGCCCTGGATCATTCGCTGCTTTTTTTGTACACATTGGGAACAAAGGGGTCCACGTCTCCTCTTAGTATATTTCTTCACCTCTTTCCAACTCGCCTTCCTTCTATGTTGTTTTCAAGCTTTATTTCCTTTGTATGGCTCTCTGGTATCCTGCAATTGTCTTGTTTCTTTCTTTAACTTCAATGTGACATGCTCTAGCTTTTCCTATATAACATTGTTTCTTATAGATAAAATCTGTGTAGGAGATGTTTTAATTTTCTTTCCTAAGCTTACATCTTAGATAGCTGAAATATTAGACTATCTTATAAAAAAAATAATTTCATCTGGATTTAATAATAGTCAAGAGAACATTGAGTTATTATTGGTAATGCATTTTTCACTGAAAATTGAATTTAAATCTTATGTGAAAACATTTAAAAATGGACCCCTTAGGGGTTAACTTATAATTTGCATAGCAAATAATGAAATATTTGTTTAACCAATGTGAATTAGGATGGACAAACATACTTTAAAGGTAACTAGAAGTGTCCAAGTGTACCTGAAAGGTATTAAGTAGACATTTGTGAATGTACTGAGCAGTGTACTGCATACAAAGTGCTATTTCTATGTAAATAATTATATCCTGCATGCTGCTCTTATTTTGTACTATTATGTAATTGTGATCTTGGAGAAGGAGAAAGCCGGGAGTAAATAAAGTATGCTTTTATTATGTTTTACAGGGCCAGGGGTAGGGGAGTATGAATGGTAACTAAAGTACATATTAGAATAATATATATATCTCTTCAACTTTTTTTTTTTTTTAAATAAATTATGATGTTCTAATTTTTGGTTTCAGTGAAAGAAAAATTATTAATTGTCTTTTTCATCTATATGTAATAATTGTTAAATGTAAGTGCAGATTTTGAAGTACAAAAGCAAGTTCTATTTAATGCATTGTACACAGCAATTATGTAAACAAAAAAAAAACATTTAGGAAAAATATTATTAATAACTTTATCTTATATGGACTTCCATATTGCAATGGATGATGCCACTACTTTGCAGAAGTGATCCCAAGAAATGCTAGTACTTAAATTCTTAGCAGACAATGTGTCATGGCTCCACGGGGCAGAGTGTTGGACCCTCTATGTCATCAACCCAGTGGGGGGAGACATGCACAAGGAGTCTAAGCAGTAGCTTGGTCTTCTCCAGAGTCTCTAGAGGTGAGGCTGTGGTGTGGCGAGCTGATGGCAGGTTGCGGCCTCCATGCCCGCCAAAGCAGGTGACTGCCAACTAGCAGGTACAAAGCATGGTGCCGGAGTGAGAGACAAAGAATGGTCAAACAAGCCAAAAGTCAGGGCAGGCAGTGATCAGGAGTAGTCAGGAAACAAGCTGGGGTCGGTGCACGAATAAGTCAGGAAGAGGAGGTCAAACTGGAACAGCGGAAACCTGGGAGCAGAACCAAAAGGAATTCCTTGTCCAGGCAACTTCCCTTAAAAAAGGGATGTCATGTGATGAATATGAATCATGTGAGCCACAGACTCCTAACCCACCAGCAGAGGGAGTGCTGGTGAAGCGACAGTTTTTGATGTTCACATGCCTGCCAGCAGATGGAGTGTGTCTGTGGAACACTCTTGTAGGGAGAGATAGGAAATAAAAAAAAAAAAGGCAGAGAGTGATTGCTATTTTCTTCTACTAATAAGTGAGATTGGTAAACTTTAACCATTTTGTTTTCCTTTTCTAGTAGTGGGTGAGACAGAGTCAACTCAGAGAAGCTAACAACATAATAGGTAAAGAAAAACCAGCAGTAAATGGTTGCCACAATTTTCTGTTGCTGCTAATAAGGGAAAAAAATAAAGAGAAAGACAGTTGTATACAAGGCAATATTTTCTGCTTATTTAGTTAGTGAAATTAAAAAGTAAAAAAATAAAAAGATCAGTCAGCACTTGCCAACAAAAAATGTAAAGGGGAAGACAGTGCTACTGTAAATCAGGGACAGGGCTTAGAGCTAATTGGATCAAATAGGAAAAAAAAAAGTGAAATCACAGCCGGAATTTCCAGTTACACACAGGTAACCCTTTCTAACCTGTGACAGTTTTTTTTTCATATTATAATTGTTAAATTGCTGACTCTCTTTACCAATTTTTAGTCAAAATAGGACAGGCAACAGAAGTAGGCCTCACAAGAGACTCTGGATAGCAGGGATCCTTCAGAGGGATGACCTCGGCACACTACTAAGCTCATTAGCAGTGGTACCAGACAGAAGGAAGTCCCATTTTTCACTTGGGAAGAGGCAGATTCCTTCCAGCAAGCTTTGCCTTTTGAGGCCTGTCTGGCTCATTTATCACAACTGGGATATGAAGACAGTAAAAATGATACATTACCATGGAGCATGATACCTCTGCTTCCTCTACAAAACTTATAACCACTCTCCCTGAGGACACAGGTTCTCAGTTCCTTCTTTTTTTTTCAGGCAATATTTCTATCTTTCAGGAAATCGAGACAAGCACTTTGTGTGAATCATAGGAAACAATTTAATGAGTTAGAGGACCTGTGTAATGGTAAAAAATGTTTTCACTCCAGAGGAACTAGAGGAGAGGTATGCAAAAGAGGAGAGCATTGATAGTAGCACAGTTGTTATTTATATCTTCACATCTTCTACATCTGTATCTGCTGGTGGGAATAGTGGATGTGCTATCGGCAATAGTGGTGCTGCTGATACTGTATTACAAAAAAAAGATCCCAGAAAACAGCAGCTAGCCAAGCAAATGGTGGCAAATGTTTGCTATATTCTGTGTCAGGGTCAGACAAAAATAATGATGTTGGGCTGAACAAGACATGGGAATCGGCTGAGAGCGATATGGAGGACAGTAGTGGGGGGAAAGGTACTGTGCAGCAACACTGCGGACTTCTGCCCATTCATCCTACAGATACCTCTGATTGTTGCACAGCCCTGAGACTTTTAAAGCAGGAACTAAAATTAAAACAAAAAAATCAAACTTATCTTTACTTCCCCAGATCCCCCGATCCCTCTGGAGCTTCCCTCGATTGGGTCTCACGCGGTCCTGTAATCACCTTTGCTGGGCCTCGCCATCTTTGTCTATCTTCTTTCTGTGTGGGTGTGAGATCGGGTGATGTAGCCTGCTGTAAATAGGAAAAAAAGAGTGCCAATCTCACCGCATTGTGAATTAAAGGAAAAAGCAATGTCTCCCCTCATCCAGCACATGAAGAAACATCATCTGCATGTTTGCGAGAAACTGTGTCCAGCAAATCCTACCTAATCCTTTCTTATCCTCCATCCACTTCTTAAAAAGGTAAAAAGAAAAATCCCATGTTGTTGGGGTGCTTCTACTCTTTTGATGAAACTATTGGTGACATTATTTAAGTGAAATCACAACATTTATACGTGGGCATTTTATTCCCATTGTGGAGTAAAAAATCAAAATTTTTGCTTAGCAGAATTAAAGGTGAATGGAAAAGAAAAATGGATTTAGACTGGCCCCATGCTGTCCAAGGTTCCTAAAATAAAAATCATGCCTAGTAATTTTCTACAAAAAAAAAAAAAACTAAACTCTGGTTTAGAATTCTTAACTGTTTTAACGTGAATCGGTCAAGGTTGAATATTCCAGGTTTGAGCACATTTATAACTTTTTCCCCTAAAGCAGATTTTATTTTATTTTAATTATGAACTGATTCATGAGCAAAAAGAGTCCAATAGCTTATAATGAATGTGCCATCCTTAACTTAGTGTGTAAAGGTTTTGGGTAGTTTGTTGGGATGCCATGCTGATCCAGTTTTTGCTATGTAGTGAGTAACTTAACAGGAATTTTAGTCATCAGGCTGCTTGCTTTCTCCAAGTTACTCACTAGACATTACATCCATGATCTGAATAAGAACCCATAAACATATTGTCATGCACCCCTCTCTTTCTGTGCAAGTCTGTACAAGGTCATTTTTGCAGAAGATTGATACGTTACTTCAATATACCAACATAGTGCACAAGGATAGGCATTTTCAAGGACAGAGAAAGAAAATATATATTAGGTCACAAATCAAAATATATAAGATATCAAACTGTAAAGAGATGTAAAGGTGCAGAACAATACGGCTTTAATATTTTTGCATGAAATGTAAGTTAGCACTATTTCACATTTTTCGCTAAGTGCTTATGAAATATTGAGTACAACACTGCATATGGATAGGAAAGATAAGGGGATCTTATCTTAAAACTCTGTTCAACCTTGATTGTTTCTAGACAAAATCCCAATGTTTCAGAATTCCTTTGGCTTGGTTTTCTCATCTGTAGCAGTCACATTCCTATTCCGTAAAACCATGCTTAGTAAACAACCCCCTAATTATATCCTCTGGAGTTTCTGCCAGCAATCACTAACAGAAAAGGAGATCAGTAATAGAAAAAGAGATTGGATCTGAATACGGAGAAAGGATGCAGGAGCTTCCACACCGTAAAATAAAGTTTGACCTATTTTTCACTGCCACATTTACCAGCTGTCTGCATTTCACTTTTTTCCTCGTGTCATCATTTGTCTTCCTTCTGTATATCTCTATTTTTTTCCAGCTGTCAATTTACCTGTCTTATCTACCTGGAGCTTTGTATCCCCTTTTTACTTACTAAGCCTCAAGCTTTTGTCAGAATTATTTTTCCCTCATTTTAAATTAAACAAATTAAGTTTGATGAATAATACAAAATGTCAAACGTACCATATTTGAAAGTTTACTGGAATATACTGTAACCACCGTTTGCATCTTGATCAGATGAGCCTTGGCATTTTGTCAGAAAAAAAAAACATACATTCTTTTTGTTTCCATGGACTGGCTAGAAAGTTCTTTAAAATATCGCTACAGCCAAACTTTTTTTTTTTTTTCATTAGTTATTGATAAAGCAAGTACTGGTCCTCTTGTCAGAATTATTTTTAGTAGGAGAAAATCTTTCTGTAGTGAGAAGAGATCCTTTTTTACACAGCTGTCATTAGATATTTTAGATTTCTCATCACTTTCTGTCCTGTTGGCAATAATCACCAAGGCAAAAAAAAGGTGAATCTACCCATGGGTAAAACAGACAGTATTACCAACTTGACAAGCACTTCCAACCTTTTCCTACTTGCCATAGAAATACCTAGAATAAATATTGGGAATAATATTTAAATATGTTAAAATCTGGTGTTTTAGGCTACGTACACACGTTAAATAATTATCGCTGGAAACAGACGATTAACAACCGATCGTCCGATAATTGTTTAACAAAAAAAGTGAACCAATGGTCAACGACGCCGATGAACGAGGAATGTCGCTGGAAATGAATGACTGCCCCGGCGGATCAGATTGGGTGATGATCTTCACTATCTATTGTGTGTACGGTTTTTCCGTGATCGTGGATGGTTCCGCAGTACACTTTCTCCTTTACATGTCACTCCCTGCATGGTTTAAACGATCGAATCTAGCGATCCAAATCTAGTGTGTACATTATTGGCGCATTATATTTGAACGATCGTATCTGTAAAGAATGTACAAAATTGTGCACAATACGATCGTTCAAAATAATTGTCAATAATCGTTGATCGGTCGTTAATCATTTAACGACAATTATTGCACGTGTGTACGTAGCTTAAGATACCTCTTGAGATGACTTTTAATTTTTCTATGTTAGAAAATTTGGGAAGGATTTTTATATATGACAAGTTTATTAAGGAGAAGGACAAGATAGTTGCACCTAACTCTACCTCCTCTAACTCCTTCAAGCATATGCACAAGGATATATGAATTGCTCATTATTTGTTTCCGTGCTGATGGGTATATAGGCCTTAAATTATTATGAGACACCAAACTGAACTACTAGTCTACAGACCTGCTATTGATCACATGTTGAAGCATTCTTTTTTTCCTTAAAAAAAAATAAAATAAAACAATGGTCTTTCCTGGGGACTGGATGATATTTGAGCCTATTGGAGCTCTGCGATCCCACCCCAGCTGAGTTGCTTATTGATCTTTTTGGTTCACTCACTTTAAGTTGTAGTACTGCTTTCATTATTATTTTAAAAATTAAATCTCAGTAGCAAAACTGCAACATTTGCAAATGTGGTTTTATATATTCATATGACTCTGGCAGTGGAACTAGGCCGTGGGTTTATTCAGACAGCCATGGAATTGATTTGGGCAGCTTAGAGTTCTCTGTAAAGTTCTTCAGAATATGTTGGCACAAATATTTTATATTTATTAAAAAACGACAAAGTGAATCAAGCACACACCCATTCCCTATTTAATGTGCAGCGCTGTGTAATATGTTGGCGCTATATAAATCCTGTTTAATTATTTCGACAGCAGGGCCAGCTTTGAAAGCACGGAAGCAAACAAGACTAATTTGATTGCAACCTCTTTAGTACAACACATGCCCCTTGTGAGCATTCACACCTAATGCTAATTTGTCGACTCTCTTCATGTAAATATAAATCTGGATAATGGTGTGTTTGTGAGCGGCAGGCCAGCCCCCGGTCATTTCATCACAGCGGGAGGGCGGGGGAACCTCGATTAAAGTAATTAGGCAGAAATAATCCTTTTCGGTGAAAAGCAAATGAAAGGCATACCGGGAGGATAAATTAACCACATCATGACTACAGCTGAAATGTTGATATTGTTTTGTGTGCACGGAATGAGGCAGGAGTGAGTGGGCTGCAATAAGTGGCTAGTACAAAATGTGATTTAACTCTTTGCTTGCCAGGCAACCTTTAATGAGAAAATATCAACCTACTGTCACAGCAGGTAGAATCACCAAGTCCTACAGGCTAGGTAGCATTCTGTATTCTGCACAATTAGCATCTTACCATCAAGCTGATCATGCACTTCTTCAAAAGATTTATTGAATTACTGTATCTAAAATTACATAATTGGCCATTACCCTTCTTTACTTATGGGGCATTACCATAGTTAGATTTAAATATAACTTTAAAGCAATAATATATTGACATGACAATGCCAGGAAACCCTTCCTCTGAATAAAACGTTTTATACAGATTGAGGGGCGTCTCAGTTGAGTATTCTTCTATTTGCAGTATATAGTCCCCAGCTGGGAGGCCAAAAGACTGGTTACTATGATAGGATAAGGAATGTATGCTGCGTGTTGCCTATTATAATAATAGGCACAGCTGCCTACCATGTAAGCTGACATTACTTAAAAGTATATTTTTGTTGAAAGTTGGTCATCTATGTAGCTAACAGGCATTTTTTTACTTTTATTGCAAGCTGCATTCAGTTTTAGGTTTGTAGAATCAAAACTTAGAAATAAGCATAGAAAGTGGCATCAACCTTTTATACAATACTGTGGCCCTGCCTCATACATTTGTAAGGCAATTTAAATTTACACCAAATACAGGATGAGAGCTAAGCTATAATAGTCAATAGCACCGGCACTGAATAATAATAATACAAAAATTCTTTTTACATACAGTTGCACAAGCATTTGACAGCAAGAAGATCCACAAGTGTAAAGAGGGCCCTGGTATTATTCAAATTACATTTTTAAGAACAAACTTTGTAAAGGTTCCCCCATGACCCCTTAGACCTAGCTTGGTCTTTGCTTTCATCTCTATGAAGTGTGCACTAGAGCACAGCTACAGAGGAAAATTAAAAGTAAAGACCCAGCAAAGATGAAAGCAAGGTAGGTCAGATTACATACAACCCACAGAACATATAAACGTATCGCACATGTGAACCAACAGCCTATCTCGCATCACAAGTTGTACATGACACATGCAGACACGACTGTGACAAGGCAGAGACCCACATTCAGTACCCTTTATACAAATAATACAACAATAATATTGGTTAAATGGCCCTTAAGCCTTTTATTAAACTTACAAAACAGTAAAATAATCATAAATAACAGTAAAACCACATTAAATAACTTAACCTTAAACAACAATATAAACATAACCTGAATAAACACCAATTGTAACACTTCTCTGGTTACTGGTCTTTGAAGGCCCACCAATTTCCCCCCTTCTTTTGGGTCTGTGATATATATGCTCCCAGCCACAACCAACCAGCTCGGGATTGATACCAGCAGCACTCCCAGCCCTTTTAATCCAAAACATTTTATCCTTCCAATAACAATATCATTCCAGTGACTCCCATACCAAAGATGGGTCTCTCACCTCCACTGGAATGTTTAAACCAACCAAATTCCTTCGAGGACCTCACCGCCTATTCACATCCCCATGACTAAAAACAGAAGAGAGGGTGGGCAGTAAACTTTTCCTCTCCCTGTCCAGCTGCAAAATGCTCCACCTCTTCCATCCCCCCCCCCCCCTTATTCACTCTTCTTTTACCCACCCACGTCACTGTTACTCCAGCTAACTCCCTCCCTTCAGACCACCCCTGCTCTATATCCCCTTCTAGTCATGAAGGCCTTCAGGCTAAGTTCACAATTGTTCAGGAACCAATATTTCCTATGCAGCTCCCTGGCACCTGGCCGGTCACTTGCCCATACCTCTGCTCTGGTTCCTAAAGAATCAGCATTTGCATTTCTTGCTTGCTTTCCTTACTGCTTGCCCCCATTCATTCTCTTAGGGCTGCCACGGGTGACATACTACATGTGTGAACCACAACCCCAGCTGTCTGAACATAGCTTTGTTTTTTCAAATGTAAATAAAATATTGTTTTTAATTAAATATTTAAAACATTGTAGAAAGCCAAAAAATGTATGCAACTTGAACTAAATCAAACCTCCATTGAAGGAACAGTCATATGAAATTAAAATGACTTCCCACTAGAACTTTATTACTTTTCCTGCATCTCCACCCTAACATCATGACCAGTGACTCCCAATCACATAGGATTTCCTTTTTTCTTTTGTTTATTAACCCGCATCCTCTTTTCTGGGATTATTCCTAACCCCAGTCATGCAGACCCTCTGTCCATTTCTCCTACACAGCTAGCTATGGGGAAACTTTAGGAAAACGTGTCTGGTTGCATTCTCCCCATGGCATTTATATCACCTCTGGCCAGGCTTAATAAAAAGACTTGAGCTGACTGCTCATTTTTAGTAAAAAAACAGCAGATTCCTGAATTTTTCCTTCATGTTTATTTGTTACCTAGTGTCTGCATACAGGAACGGATACGTAATAATACTTGGCTTTGGTCCATTGATTTTCTATGAGCATGGTATTTGCATGCACTGCTGACCACCTAGGAAAAGGTAGACATGCTAATGTTTATAACAATGTCATGAGTCTTGAGAAGAGCATATTTCAGGAGGAAATGCAAATACAGTAAGTTTACTCAAAGTTTGATCAAACTACTAGAGTAATCAGCTGGCCGATGTTTGTCTATTCTAATTGGACATTAAATCGCAGACATAGGATCATCTAAACCATAGGTAGGCAAACTGCGGCCTTTAGGCTGGATAAGGCCTAGCCAGTATTCCTGTCCGGCCTAAGGCCCCCCTAGTTATTTATTGTTGGATCCGGCCTAATTGAATTGTCGCGTTATCGCACGTTCCCGCGATATCGAGTTCCCGCACAGTAACCCCAATTACTATACTAAGAGCAGAAGCAACGTGCAGCTACCAGTCTCCGGAAAGTTGACGGCGAACGTCGTGTCTTCAACCCTGAATAAACTGACGAAGTATTCTTCATCCAACGCGGTAACAAAGCCCTGTGTTTAGTGTGCAACGACACCAACAGCTCTTTCAAGCTGTCGAATCTCAAGGGGCATTTTGATGCCAAGCACATGTACACGTACAGAGACTACACCGCGGATGAGCGGAAGACTGAGGCTGCTCGCTTGCAGTCACGGTTAGAAAAAACCTTTCCTTGGACACCTTGTTTCTTCCTTGTTTCTTGATTTTTTTGTAGTAATTGGCCTTATGGGGAGGACATACCACAAACTAACACTAGTCATTAAATAATCTTTTTGACCACTAGCTGTAGGTCAGTCATGGCTTGTAGAAGTGGACAGCTCATTAACCATTACTTCTATCTGCCTTTTTTCATAGGTCAATATTCTGTCCAGTGGTTCCTATATTTTCCCCCATGGACACTTCTGTGATTGTGCAAATGTATTAATTTCAGATCAGTTTTTGAGATTGTAAAGCCAAGGCAGGGTTACCATCGTTGTTTTAGCCTAAATTAATTAAATTGTGCAGGCTTATTTCAGAAATGTGTATTTTCTCTTCTTCTTTAGTTTCACATGCTTTGTCTAAATCAGTTTTTTCAGCTTCGGATTTCTGGGTTACCCAGAATCTAAGAGTTGCTGCCTGAATACTGCCTTACTCCTAGCATCTGACTTATTAATATTTTACTTTACACCCTCTTACACCCAACTATTTACTTTTCCCAGATTCTTCATTTTTTGCTTTATTTGCAACACACCTTTTACATGAACAGAAAGGATTTACAAATATGTTTTCACTGACAAGGACTCAAAATGGTAATAGATGTAATGTACCAAATGTCATGTTTTTGGACCTGAGTATTTTCCATGTATACACCAAGCTCTGTGGGTGGTTTGGAGTGACTCAGTGACCGTTTTAGGTGAACAGATAGCCACACAGAATGAAAATCTAAAAACTGACCATATCTAGTGAAAAGATAAACATCATAAAAGATGAGTGTTGCCTTCTTTATTACAAAATAACAAGTCGCATGACAAATCATTAGCATGGTGGAACTGACAATGCTTAAAGTGGACCTTGCAGCTAAAAACTACTGCCTTATAGTACAGGAAAAAATATACCAGTAAAGAAAAAAAGTATTTTACTATCTGTCTACAGTGCCTAATGAACAATAACATTATGGTTTTAAGATGTTGGGGAATGCAGAGTAGCCCAAATCTCATTATAAATTGCACTTGAGTGTCCTCTTATGGCTCAGCCATTGGTCTGCATTGCTTAGTCTCATTTTTGCAGTATTAGGGGGAGAACGGCCAGAGCTTATTTTATAATACATTTTTAAACAATGTATACATTGTATTATTGTTGGTCAAATATCTCACTATTCGATTCGACAGCTATTCGATCGAATACGGGGATATTGTTCGGGTAATTCAATGCCGAATTCGAACACCAATAAAGTGAATAGTGGGAGGATTCACGTTATTTTTCGGGACAGTGAAGAATTGCAAGAGCAATCAGGGGAGTGGAGCTGACAGCTCCACTCCCCTGATTGCTCTTACAGCCCTTTACTAGTTGTATGTGTTTTTGGATAGAGTTTCTTGGAGGAGTCCTGTGTTCCTGGATAGAGAGATGGCGCTCCTTGATTGGCTTTCCACAGCCAATCGGAGAGCACTAGTGATTTTGAATGGGGATGTCCCCATTTAACCTCTAGTGCCGGGGATCGCACCGTGTTCCCAATGAATGCGACCACGGCCGAATTCATTGAAAAGATCCCGGGCACTAAAGGCTACAAGGGGACAAGTCTCCCCATTCATTTACTTCTAGTGCTCTGTAATTGGCTGGGGAAAGGAAAATTCTGATGACACTTGAGCTGCCATCAGGGTTTAGCTTTCCTCAGCCAATCACAGAGCACTATAGGTGATGAATGGGGAGACTTGTCCCCATTTAACCTCTAGTGCCCGGGCATCCGACATTGACAGGAGGATTCACACGGCTGTGCAACCATGAGAATCATCCTGTCATTGTGGGATACCTAAAAAAATAAAAGCTAGATACACAAATCACACATTCAATAAATTACTTTAACATTAATTTTTTTACAAATTTGGGCCATCGAATCCCGTGTTTTTTGGGTCAAGTCTATCTGAATTCGAACAGCCATATTCAAGTCGAATGTAAGGACAACCCGAATTCGAACACCAACACTACAATGTATGCCCAGCCAAACCTGGGGGAGGGATTTATTTTACATGAATGTCTTTCCCAACATTTAAACTGTCTTTAAATGCCCATGTGTGAATTTCTATCTATTCCCATGTGAAAACACGCACAGAAAAATGCCCATAAATCTGCAGAGTGGGCAGCATAAAGCACATAGGGTGGTCCCAACCAGTGACGCAAGATTATTGGGAAAGAGTATTTCAACTTATTTCCCTGGTATTACACATCAAAGTGCCCTCCTGAGTAAAATTGGCATACCTCTACCAAAATATCCTTGGAAATTCTGTAAAAATATATTGGTAGGGCATAGAATTTGCCCTCCACCTCCCTATCCTTGTTGACAACAAAACTTAATTGGATAATGGTCAATGACAAGCTTACCTGCACTTTCACTACTCATGCATTTGAACTCCCCCCCGCCCCCGAGGTGGACTTATACCCCCCCATGTTACCCCACCCCTCTAAAGTTAAAACCCCCGTAAGCATTTTATTTCTATTTTAATCACTGTTTCCCTCACCTTCCAAGAATTAAATCCCTTAAAAATAAATGTTGATGGTGTAAAAAACCACAAGCTAAAATGCAGTGACAACGGTGTCCATAAAACAATAAAATATCAGTTTGAGCAACCAAGAGGATTTCTGAGTTGAACTTCTGCCACTGGTCGTGTGACCATATTCTATGCAATATTCAGAGGGATTGGTCTAGAACACATAGGAGTGTTTAAATGTTTTCACACAAGATTCACATGACTTTCATCCAGGAGCTATACTTTTTTCTGATTGAAAAACTTTAGAAAAATGTATGAATCTTCAGTTAAAAAAACATTTATTAAAAGATCACACATTGGGCCTGATTTATTGTGCTCTCCAAGACTGGAGAGAATACACTTTCATCATTGAAGCTGGCAGACACAGCAAACATGGAATGGATCTGATCTAGAACTGAAAACATTTGCTAACAAATACCAAATGACTGTTAAGAAATCCATCCATTCCAGGTTTGAGGGATCACCCAGTTTCACTGATAAAAGTGTATTCTCTCCAGTCTTGGAGAGCTTTAATAAATCAGACCCATTCTGTTAGACTGCACTGCCTGATCACCAAGGTCTTTACCAAGTGACTTTGGATGCACCCACTGAATAAAACTATTTATTTTTTACATAATTTCCTACTTTAACATTTACCTGTACTTTTTTATTATTCAAATTAATTTTTTTGATAAAATGATTGTGTTTTAACTCACAAATATTAATTACCATTACATCTGTATAGGCCAAGAGACAATGTCGCTGCTATGTTCTAATAAAAAAATACATAAAACTCTAAAGGTTAGGACTGGTAAAACAGTCGGAATCAAAATCTTCCATTATAACATAGTCATGTTTGTTTCCTCCAAGCTAGGATGAAGAGGAATTCCAGGACAATGCGTAACTGGATCGTGGGAACGACCAGCGCCATCATAGGACCTGTGGAAAAGGTAAGTGTAATTTTTTTTTAAATTTTAGTTTACTTCCATTAAAAAATGCACAAAACAAGATCTTTATTAATTTTATTATTATTATTATTATTATTATTATTATTTTAATATTGTTCTTTATCAGAGGTTACCAAATTTTGGAACCTGCTAAGGTCCAAATTGTTTTTTTTTATGTCCTGATATGCAAACCCTTGGAAATAGAAAAGGGTATGCTTTCTTTTTCCAATGGCTGTTAGTAGAAATCTTGTGTCTTCCTGACATTTCCACAGTTTTTCTCCAGCCTGTAATTCTTTTGCATTTCACAGTGTTTACACCTTTAGATCATGTTTTTAGGTGATTTTCTTTTATTTCATTTTATTCACTGCTTGTTTGTCTGACAAAGACAATTAAAGTGTAAATTAGAAATCATTCTCTTCTTCCTTACAGAACATATAGTTGTAACAAAAGAATATTGTTGTTTTTGCCATATAGATGTAGTTGACTTCAGTACCAGTACCCATGTTGAATTGCGCAGCATGTTTACACTTTAGACCGTGCACTCCTGGAGAGTTGTTCCTGCAATTTTGTACATTTACTTGTTTATGATGCTGGATGTAGCACCACTTTACACGAATAGGAAAAAAAATCATTCACCAACTGAATTCAAAATTACAATGAAAATAAACAAAAAACAAATAAAATACAATGGAGATAAACATATCCCAGGAATAAAACCCTATAAGACATAGCTGGTCCAGAGGAAGGCAAAAAAAAAGCCCCGGGTACAATTTGCTTAACAAGGGGAAAAAATTCCTTCCTGATTCCATGAGGCAATCAGATGTTCCCTGGATCAACAGTCACTGGTATTTTTACTTTAAATCCTTAATCCCCAGTTATATTCTGTGCTTCTAGAAATCATCAAGCAATCTATAGTAGTTGCTGAAACTACTTCTCCTGAGGGAGCCGATTCCACATTTTCACAGACCTTACAGTGAAGAATCCCTTCCTTATCCGGAGCTTAAACTTCTTTTCCTCCAAACGCAAAGAGCGCCCTCTTGTGCTTTGTAATGATCTCAAAGTGAATAATTGGGAAGAGAGTTCTCTATATGGACCATTTATATATTTATACAGAGTGATCATATCCCCCCTTATACGTCTCTTCTCAAGGGTTTCGGGTGTAAGCTTTCACTGTACCTTACTGACTGCACAAAAAAAGTAAATGGGTGTTTTAGATTGTAAATCTGTATAAAGTCTGTAGTAGGTCTGTATTGTACCATGCATACCATACAGATAGGGACAGGGTGTTGGTAATCTGTATTGCACCCTACATACTGTACAAAACAAAAATGGGGTAGTTGTCTAGGTGTAAGCCTGGTGTATAATACCCTATATACTGTACTGAATACCAATGGGTCATGGCCAGTGGTATTTAGGGTATAGTATCCTACATACAATACTGAATAAAGATGGGATTGTGGTCCATGTGGAGACTTTTGTTGTTGGAAAGGATCTTTCACAAGACTGAAAGATGCATGAATGAGTTCTGCTCTATGGAGAGGGAAGGGGGGAGAACGAAGGAGCGGCATTCTGTCGTGTTCTCTCCCCTTCAGTTGCATTGTGGTCGTTCATCTTTTGTCGGTCATAGATCTGTCCTGGCCTTGTACGAGTAATGTACACAGATTCTTCAGGCAATAATCGGACGAGAATCATCTGACGTGTGCACGAAGTCTTTCCAGTACCCCACATATTCTATAGAATAAAGAGGGGGTTATGGTCCAGGTGTAAGATACTTGGGCCTATATGTGTACTACATAAAGCGAGAACAGTGAGAAGCAGGCAATGACTGCATATTTGTTCTGTAAGACTTTTCTATATGTTATGGATGCAATCATAGGACAAATGGACTGTTCTATAGACAGATAATTTCTCACGTCATAACTTACCTCCATAGTATGCACGGGTATGCACGTGACTCGGGGTAAAAAAAAGTTTTAAAAGTAGTAACCCCGAGTCACACTAGGGGTAGGTAGACCTATGGGAAGGTTAGTAAATAGAGCGCTTACCTGATCCGCCGGCGTCCCGCGCCGTCCATCGCCGCAATCTCCGTATTCTTTCTTCTCCCTCTGGTGAGTCACGGGGTAGTTCCCGGTGACGTTGGGGTGTGTGTGTACGTTGCCAGAGGGGTGGGGCCGAAAATTCAAAATCCATTTGTATTGCATTCAATACAAAATAACTGTTGAATTTATATGTGTAAAAGCAGTACATTGTTTTCAAGAACATTTATTTTACAGTATATATGATAGTATGAGTATAATGTGTATTTTTTTTTTTTTTTAATTTATAGATTTTTTATTTTATTCAGTTTATTGTTTTTACATGATTTTGTGTTTCAAACTTTATTATACTCATACTATTATACTGTAAAATTAATTTTCATGAAAAACAATGTACTGCTTTTAGACATATAAAACCGGAAAGAAATGAACCGCTAGGGAGGTTAAAGCTAAACAGTGGAATTCAATCATTGAAGAAGGTATTTTTAATGTATTTAAATAAAAATAAATTGCAAATATTAGTACATTTACATTGAGGGTACCGTATACTTGTATGAATGGGAAACTTATTCACCTTTATGCAAAAGATACATTTGCTCATCTGACATTAACTTGAAGCATGAATATAATTCCAGGTGTGCTATGGGTTCTACACAGTAATCAGAAGCTTAATCAGAAGACTGTTGTACTGCAGAACACATAAAAGGCACATGCCGCAGAGCTATATTGTTTTATGCAGCTGTATACAATGCTATTTTTATAAGCCTCCTGTGCTAGTAGGGAACTTTGATCACCTCAGGGATGTTCATTAGAAAAGCTGGTGTGCAAGTTCACAAAGTCCTGTGTTACAATATGTTAACTTCCAGCTGTTGCTCTCATGTTCCAAGGAGACTAATAGTCCCATTAACGTCATGTATGTCACGTGTATCATCTGCTGTAAGGTAGAATATAGAATTATTGGCATATCTGAATACCTCTTGCATTTATCTTGCATGTTTCCTATACTGCCTTAACCTATGTGTGCAGAATCACAAAAAATAAATCATAATAGATCATTATATACACTGAGAAGTGATACTAATATAGACTGCATACACTTCTGGAATAAAGCAACCAATCATGTTTTTCATTTTGTGTATTTTACAAGGAAATGCAGAATGAAACACAGATTATACCTGATTGTTAGGGGAACAGGAATATTTCTTTTGTTAGATACTTTGAGGTTGATTTACTGAAGAAATACAAGCTATTTACTAGGCAAGGTGAATTATCCCATCACAAAGTATATTGTATGTCTGTGAAGGTTCCCATTTATTCAGGTAATTGTATATCTCCTAGTAGTTAGTCACATTCATCAGGACTTGTTCTTGTAATATTGAAGATGTTTTGTAGCTTTATTTTTTCGGTTCATGTAGTTGCTACTTCCAAGTTGCTTTTTCAGAACCGAAGAAGCAGCATGGAAATCTGTGAATATCGGCATTACAAGAACACGTCTAGTTGAATGTTACTAACTACAACTAAATAAGGAATATTTTACTTAGCTTTGTATATAAGAAGAGGCTTTGCTGACCTGAGCCATCCAATCGGCATAAGAAAAAAATGTTTTCCTTGCCTGTGATTGGGTATTTTTTTGCAACACAAACTATCACAACAGTCACTAAGCAAAGTAAAATATCCCGGTCCTCACTTCCCCCACAGCTCCTCTGTTTGGTAATGTGCAGCATCCCCAGCATCCCTTTAGTAATATGTATTCTGTCCATTTCTGCATCCATTGCACACTGTGTACTGCTTGAAGGGATCATGGAATAAGCTGCAGCAAATGAGCAGATTAGTTCCTAAGCATGATCCTGGCCCACTATTGGCTGATACTCAAAGCATCTCTAGTTCCAGGCTCTGGCTCCTGGATCCTCAGCTTCAGCTTAACTTTGATCTCAACTTTTCATTGGCTGCCTGCCCTGACCACAAACTTGTGCTTGACCTTGGCTGCCACCTGCCCTGACCCGCCTAATTCTACTACGTCTCCTTGACTCACTGTGTTTCTGTCTGTTTGCCATTCTTACACTGAAGGTTCTTTGTGCTGCCACCCTGATGTGGAGAGCCTGGGGGCCACTAGCTGGTAATCTCCTTGCATCAACTCACTGGCCTACCATCACTCCTTGCGGGGTGCTCTGGTGAAGACCAGGTGAGATTTAGAGTCCATGTCTTAGGTAATCCTGTGTCACCTGTCAGGGCGACCTGTAACAATCCCTTTCAGGGTGATACTTGACAATGGTAAGTCAAAAGCCTAAATTATTTTATTAAATCAGCTATTTAGACCCAATGCCCTGTGTTTTTGTCCATTATTCCACTGTAAATTAACTTCAACTGATATTGAAATTTTTGGCAATATATTTTCTGGGTTCCCACCAAACAGATTGGGTCATATCCCCAGCCCAGTAACATTGAGCAAAAATGTGCTGTATGTACTCAAGTTTTTTTTTTTTTTTTTTGCCTACAAAATGCCATTAGAAAAAGCTTCTGGGTGTATACTAAGGAGACGCCTAGTGGTATGTACTGAAACTGAATTTGTCTCTGGTTTGGCAAATCAGAGCTGTCAAATTCAATTTGTCCTGATTTATTAAAGCTCTCCAAGGCTGGAGAGGATATACTTTCATCTGTGATCCAGCAAAGCTGGCTTTTCAAAGTCATTTGCTATTTGCTAGCAAATGTTTTGAAACCTGGACCAGATCCATTCCAGGTTTCTTGGATCACCCAGCTTCACTGATGAAAGTGTATTCTCTCCGCCCTTGGAGAATTTTAACAAATCAGGCCGAATGTGTTTTGAAAGACTTCACATGAAGATACATCAATATCTACTGGTGGTCAATAATAATGCACAAAAATTAACTAGGAGCAAGTTACCCATCATACCAACTGAAAAGAACACAATACCTTAAACTGTTAAATGCATTGGTGTGCTGAAATACAAATTCAACCCATGTAAGTTTATTTTTTCCCCAATAAATTCATTAAAAAATAATAGACCCCTGTTTATAGTCATTTTATTTGCAATTCTATTGGTTATTGCTTTGAATGGTAGCAGCATTGGCCCTAGGTTTTTATTCAAGTCAAAGAATTTTGGCACCTTGGTTTATATTCAGATTAGGCAATATTCACAGTAAGTATATTAACTAAATTCCAATAATCCAAACTGAGATGTGCCAGTATTTTCCCCATATTGGGTCTAATGTATTAAAGCTCTCCAAGAAAGATACATTTTCATCAATGAACCTGGGTGATCCAGCAAACCTGCAATAGATTTTCTATGCTATGTTAACAAATGTTTTTTGTTAATCCTGGACCCGATCCATTCCAGGTTTTCTGTATCACCCAGGTTCACTTATATGTATCTTCTCTAGTCTTGGAGAGCTTTAATAAATCGGGCCATTGTTGTTTGGTAGTCCTTTATAGATATAATGTTATTATTTTAGCATTAAACACTATGATCTTTAGGTTATATATGCTTAGGCAGTGAGAGAAGCACGTTTGGAATTTTCCCACCATAAGGAAAGTACATTTTAGGGTGTCCTGGGTGTCATTCTAAATCACTTATCACAATAAGGTGCTGACTGTATTTATGGAAAATGAGGTCAGGAAAGTCATAGTAAATTCTTATCTGCCCATTTGTTCTGGGTCAGTCACGCTGGGGAGGGGGGCATAATGACAACCAGTCAACTAGTAGTTGCATTAGAATGGAAAGTCAGCTATTGCGGCTTTCTTGTTTTTTTATGTAAGGAAATTGTTTGCATCATAATCCAATAAATTTCAGAAAAGGACAGGAAAGTGAAGAAATGTGACTACCCTACTGCATCTCCACCATGGCCACAGCCACTGCCCAGTGACACCTTCCTAAGTACATATGAAATGTCACCTGAGCTGAGTTAGTCATGCTAAACCTCACCCACTTCTACTAATGCCCAGCCATCCCCATGACATTAAAAATCACCAACACTCCATGCATCACAAGAAAGGATAGAAAGCATTGTCCCACTTCACATTTATGGAAACAACATACATCATACCAAGATGGCATCAGAGTATAAACCATGGAGAAAATACAGATTGCTGGCCAAAAAGTATGGCACCAGCTTGGCTTGGGTTCTACAACAAGCCCAGTAAAGCATGCATATGAGGCAATTCCCTATAAAAGCAATCAATTGAATACATTTTGCATTCTATATAACAAGTTGCCAAACACACTTTGTTATTCTTGCACATGCTGTAAACTTCAAAGTAAATTAAGAACAAGAAGACAAGTAGGTACATCATTTTCAAAAACTAATATATTAAAAGCTTGGAATGTTCTTTCTATAGTTGAGGGATTTCATTAGGACATTTCAATATTTCCTAAGCTGCAGACACTGCACTCAGAACATGGCATGAAAAAGAATAATACACCGAAATCTAAAGCCTACACCATTATTTATAAACCATGTCATTGTCAATTTGAGTGGAAACTGCACATGCAAATATGTGTATTGCAAAGATGCTGGAAGAAAATATTTTACATATGGTACTGTATCTGGTAGATGGAACATTTTATAATCCCAAGGTGTATATAGGGAGCCCAACTATAACCAAGAGAAAAACTAAAGGGAGCCCAACTATAACCAAGAGAAAAACTAAAGGGAGCCCAACTATAAGGGAGCCCAACTATAACCAAGAGAAAAACTAAAGGGAGCCCAACTATAACCAAGAGAAAAACTAAAGGGAGCCCAACTATATCCAAGAGAAAAAGGGGTTTTGGAGGCCACGATAAAGTATAAGATTGTCATTTTACTTGTTGTATATCAAATACAAAAAAACATGCACTATAACAACTGGGGTTTTTAAAGTCCATATAAGTAAATGAAGTCTTGTCCCCAATGTGTTTCACTTGTATATGCTTCTTCAGGGGAATTTTCAAAATTAGACTCATCATATGAGAACTCACATTGATGGTACTTTGGAGCAGGTAGGTGCAAATCATCTATTCTAGGGATGTCCCAAGGGTACATTAGTGTTGGTGAATGGTTTAGAAAGCAACATTTAAGTTGTCAGAATCACGTCCATCTTGCAGTTGATGTGTGGGTTGCTTATGTTACACTACATACAACTATATGGAGACATCCATTTTTTTTTTTTTTTTTTTATGTCCATGGTTCTCTGGTTCACATCAAAATGAACCTACCAAATCAAGGAATTTTTGATCTTTATATTCTTTTTGTAGAGACATACATCCTAGTTATTGATACTTGTAAAAAGTTTTTGATGGCTTTGTTAGTGTATTAACACACAAAAATAATAATGTAATATACTGCAGCTTACCAATCCTTAAATAAGTTGGCTGCATTAGTTATCATTCTTTATTTTTATTTAAATGTGTTCTTTATTTGGTGATTTTGTCAGTAACACACTTTCTCCTGTATAAGGAAAACACTCATTCAAACTATTTTTTGTGCTTATCAAACTTATTCAAACTTATCAAAAAACTGGCACATATAAATCACATAAAGGGCGGGAAAAAAGTCGTTCATATTTAGGGGATACATATACATATATATATTAGGAAAGTTTTAAGGCAAGTGTAGTAAATTAAGTAAGTAATGAAGTTATTCATCATATCATCATCTTCTCGTAACCCATTAAATTAAATGACGGTCATATGATGATGGTGCAGCTAGTAGGGGAGGTATCTCCATTGCCTTTAGCTTTGTAGCAGGCCTGCGTCACAGCTGACTACATTTATACGCACAGCCTTCTGCAGCTTAATCTGTAAGATCAGGCATGCAAACTAAGCACATCAATATAAATCTGCTTCTGTACTCAGCAGTTAGGAGACGCTTATCTGGCCGGCGATCCCATGCTGTGTGCCATCCAAGTATTAAACAATGTTTATTTTGTCCCGTGGTGTTCCTTGCAGCAGCAAGAACAAAGAAGTAGCAGGCACCTCGGCTCCCCTTTACCTGTGCAGACTGAGATGTAGTTTATTGGCATCCCCTGTGAACACTCTGAGGCTGTGCACAGCTGAATTAGTTCCTTACTCAATCCTGTGCTGTCATTGGCTGCTGGAGTTTTATAGCCTTTCTGCTTCCTTTTGTACCTAATGTAGCGTTAAGCTGGGTTTAAGATTTAAGTAAGATTTACTGTTGCTGACCCTGCCTGTGACCCCAACTCTGCTTTTGTCATGCCCCTGAATACCTCGTCTAGTGGACAGAATACATGTAAATGACCTGGATCTGTATTCTGGACTTGTCTCAGCTGGAATCTTGGTACTTCATTATCTGTGGGATCCTAGTCCTCTGTTAGTCCTCCGTCGCCAGACACCTTCCCATGCACACAGAAGTCCTGGGGGCAAGCATGTGCTGGGACACCCCAACTAGCATCCCGAGGCTTAGTGGAGGCTTGCTAAAAACGAAGAGTGCGCCATTAGATTGGGGGACTGGTGTCTGGTGAGTACGTCGTTGGACCTGGGCCTTACATTAGCATGGTCAGGTTTATACAAGAGCAACACAAGTGGCAGGATCACCAGATATTTCAGCAAGTTAAGCGTTCAGCAGAAACACAAAAGACAACATATCACAAGCACTTTATTAATTAAGGAATTCATGCAATCATTTACAGCTTTATCTATGTTGCTATATTAAACTTCTCAATATTGGTAATTCAGACTTAATCTTCTTGTGTGTTAAGGAAGGAAATTCTTTTTCGAGACTAAGTAATATCTGAAGCTCCCTTGAGGGGTCCTTATCCTTTTCCTCTCACTGTAAAGTACCCTTGAAATCTTTAATAATTAGTGCTACAAGAGTAAAATTAAGTGAAAAAGTTTGAGCCTCTTCTACTAATTTCTGTCTGTAGCTTGAGGGCCTTTTCGTTAGTACCGGTGATAACATGATTACAAACCTTTCTATTGGTGTACATGACAGATACATTTAGTAAAAGTTCGGATGTGTACAGAAAATAATAGTACAAGAGAATGGACAATATCATCACATTCATGCAAAGGGTCATGTAACATAATTGCTTTAAAGAGTATACCCAGAGGTACATAGGGTAATAGCGTTTCAGGTGTTTAGTTATGAAAGCACTAAGAATACAAAGCATCCTATTTTGTGTGAAATTGTTTCATTGTGTTGTGGATTGAAGGATAAACAGTTTCCATTGATAACAGTCCATTCTAATCAAGACTTGGTTGAATAGGACATTAAATTGCACTAAAGAGAGTAGGCAATAACATCTCCGTAGACAAAGGAAAGAAGGGAATAGGTGCAAATCAATGATAGATTGAAGTGGTTAGGCAGAACAATGTTCCCGTGTAATAGATACCTCTAAGGAATGAGTTACCTTTATTCCACAGTGAGGAGAAGATGTTACAGATCTAAAATGTAAACATACAAGGGCCCCTGGGCCAAGCAACAATGAAAGCATGTGCAGGGAACTTCTGAAAATATTGAGTGGAGCCTTAAAGGCATGTAATATCAAAGTGTGTGTACATACATGTACGTTTGTGAGCATAAGTGCCCATTGTTGGGGGAAAATGTTTTGCTTTAACAAGGTCTTTTAGGGCATGTATCGGTGGGACAAAGATGTATAAACAGAAATTATGGCTTTTTCCCAGGTAAGTAAATGGAAGGAATAATTGGAGGGGTCTATTGAATATTGGGCAATACAGCAAACAGTTCTGTTGAAAAGTTTTTTTTTTTTATTTTAGTAACCCAGATACATTGGCCCTGATTTATTAAAGTACTCCAAGGCTGGAGAAAATGCACTTTTATCAGTGAAGCTGGGTGAGCCAGCAAAACTGGAGTGGATCTGGTCGAGAATTGAAAACATTTGCTAACAAATAGCTAATAACTTTTAGGAAATCCATTCCGGGTTTGCACAACTTAGAGGTGTGGTATAATGTCGTAACCATACTACATACTTGCATGTGCCATCACATAGCCTGCTGTGACATCTCTGCAGGACAACGAGTGGAAGTCTGAGCACAAACCTTGGCTTCTCTTGTAACAACCCTCATGTTGATGTTGAAGGACTTCAGGACCCTGTGTGCATTTTATAAGGGGCAATGTAATAGACACTTCCAGCCGCCAATGGGCTGGTGATTACCTGAAAGGGGTAGGATAGAAAGGGTAATAGGTTTATGTAAATTTAAACCTCTGAAACATTTGCAACCAAAAAAAACTGGTAATGTGTATTGTGGTAAAGCAGAACTAAGCTAAAAAGAAAAAAATACACTTGCCTTTAATTCCGCAGGTCCTTCGATGGCGGTGGTCATTCCGGTCCTCAATTGTCCTGGGATTCCTCTTCGTCCTGGCACCGAGGAAGTGCTGGTCGCCGCCATCTTCAATCTCCTCTTCCGTCTTTTTCTTTGGCCTTCTTTCACAGGTGCAAAATTGGGTGACGTAGCCGTGTGTAACATAGGTATCCCGGGAGGCCTTGCGCTCCCATTAAGTCTTGATTGCTTTTTTTTTTTTTTAAAAGGTGTTGCACTTAAAAAGAAAAAAAAACAACAAAAACATGTTACCTTACATAGATGGCTTGTCTACTCTTCTATGTAAAGTAAAAATGTTGGAATAAGGGACACGAGAATCCACTCATTTTAAAAACAGGCTGCAACTTACACAACATGAAAAAAAATTGGCATAACTCACTTTTTGTGACGCAATGCATCACAACACACATAATATTGCTACTTAAGCATTGTAGTGTGCTGAAATACACATGTTTCAATTTACATTTACATGGAGAGTTTGGGGAACATTCAAAATGAATGGCACTGCAGTGCACTGCTAATTGTTCATGGCGATAACGCGTAGGTGTAAAGTAAGCCTAAGGGTTTATCACAAAAGAAAAGGGACAAAGTATTATTCTGCTTTCCTATGTCTTTGTGCTTAAACTATACCATGAACCTTCAATCACACTTTACTGACACTAGCAAATGTGAGTTTCTATAAAATATTACTCAGTTGGAAACAATGCAGTCACAGATACACCATTTTAAAATGCCCTACTTTCTATTTTGACTCTTTAGATTTCATAAACTTTGTATTAGATCAGGAGTGTCAAACTCAAATACACAGAGGGCTAAAATTAAAAACTTAGAAAGTGGCGGGCCAACCTTGAAATTTATTGAGAATATTGAGGAAATTTTTCCTTCTCACATTCAATCTGGAACAAGCTTATAATAGAGAAAAAGGCATAAAATAATTTATTTTTGTGTTTATTTTATTTAGGAAAAATCCTATGCCTCTTTCTCTATTTGTAGCCTTCTAATTTCAATTTCAATGGTAAACTTTTTGCACGGGCTAACAATAATATTAACAATATTCTATGAAAATCCAACCATTCAAGTCCATGCCTTAGAGTAGCAAGAAAAAGTACAGCTGAGGGGGAGTGCTGGAAATGCCAGACGTGGCCAATGCGGAGCTAAATCTTATGAGTGGCCCGCCGGTGAAACTCCCTCTTTATTGAAATAGCAGTGCTACTAAAATTCCGGTATTATTTGCGTCTATAAAACACTTCAATGTGGGGCCACACATAGGCAGAGAGCCCACTGGTCTATAGACGTGAGTGATGCCGGGAATTGTAGTAGGGCGCTATTTCAATGCAGCGGCGGGTCAGCTGCAGTTCATATTTAGGATTCCTTTGGAGGCCAAAAAAAAAGGATATTTGGCCCTAGGTTAGAGTTTGACATCCCTGTATTAGACCTAGATTAACAGATAAGGTCATTTTTAATGCTGTACATCCTACAATTGCATTTATAAATGTTTTTTTACATTTGTGAAAATATTTTTAAAGTAAAGAGAAATGTAAAATAGTGTTTGTCACACCTGCCGTTCAGTGCTATGAATACAACACAGCAAGCAAAATGGGCCGAGAGTGAGGAAAGGCAATGCATGGAGTGGGTATTCCATTTAGCTTTCTGGCGACTAATGCTCTCAGATGCTTTCTAGAACAAGTTCTAATGTGTAAGCGAACAAGTGACACTGTGGCAATGTGACAGCATGACATAGAGCAGGCCGAGAATTCAACATGGCTTAATCACATTCATTCAGCCTAGAGTGACAGCCAAGCAGAGATGAACAACAAACTGTTCATTAATTTACTCTACAAATGTAAAACTATCGTGCTCCCTGTGTAACCACATCACAAACACGGGTCTTTCACTTAAGAAAATCCTTTTATCTTCGTTTCTCTCTTTGCCATATTGGTTCCTTGTATTATTGCCCCATGGCAGTCAGCAGATAGTGAGCCAGGTCTAGGACAGGACCGGGTGTAATTGGTAGAGAGGGGTTTGCAGAAGTTGACAGATGCGGACAGAATGGTTTGGCTCACAAAGCCACAAGGGAGAAGAGTGGTGTTTCCATGGAAACAGCGGGCCTAGGAAAGTAAGGCCTGCTTTGCTCCCACTACTCACGGGTCATATGTGAGGGCTTGTTAGCAGGCAATTTCATTAACTTGCACAAATCAGGCATCCTCCTGTATCCTGGAGTCAAATTATCAGTTTAAGAATTGAAAACAAGACAAAGGCAGCAAAAAAAACTTTTCTGAAATCAGATATTTTAGTGTTTAAGGTGAATCTGAAAACATCGTAATTCTTCTAAGAAGGGTTGCTCCCAATACGGGTTTGAACCATGCCTTTTTTAACGGAAACACGGTTCTTTAATTGCTATGCAGATTTTCTGTTTGGAATGCAATCTAGACCTCACTGTCACTCCAGGTCTGCCTAGTAAATGTTAGGAGGCGCTCTTTGGGCCTACGATCCCAGGCAATGCCCCACCGCAGGAGGGCACACGCAGCGTATTCCCTCCGGCGGCTGTGCTCACGGTAGCACAGAGGTTTCAGGATCAGTGCTCTGAGGGTTTCAGCATCCATGTTTCCCTGTAGCTGGGGGTTTTCACTCGGCAACCCCTGCACTGAGGCTGCACAGCTGAAGGGTATTGGAGCTGTGTGCAGGTGATTAGCAGAATGGTTCCTGTGTAATCCCATGCTGTCATTGGCAGCTGGGGCTTTATAGCCTATCTACTTCCAGTCATCTGTGCCTGTTATAGCGTCTGTTAGGCTTACTTGTACTGGAATAATTTTGAGTGTTCTCTGTTACTGACTTTTGCTTGTTGCTGACCTTGCGTTTGAACTCTGCCTGGACCGACCTTTGCCTCTTCCTGACTTTCCATTTGAACTCTGCCTGGACTGACCTTTGCCGGTGACCCCGACTCTGCTTGCGCTTTTTCCATTGTACCTCCTTTGGTGGACTGATCTCCTGTGTTTTGACTCGGCTTGTTTCTGGATTCCCTGGTAATTTTCTCTACTGCGTACTTGTGGGCTCCTGGTCAGCTGCTGGGCAATCTCCGGACACTATTCCTTGCGCACCACAATCTGGGGGTAACCGAGTGCTGAGCGGGGGCTGATATAGGCGAAGACTGCGCCATAGATTGGGGGACTGGTGTCTGGGGAATACCGGTACTGACCTGGCCCTTACAGTATAATTGCAGCACCTATCTATTAGTGTGACATTCAGGTTTTGCTTTGTCTTTTGTCACCAGGGGCTGCCACCCTTGTGTGGATGAAGTAGATTTTACAGTATTACTAAAATTATTGTGAAAGTAATATAATTGTTGCGATTGGTAATTATGTGCAAACCAAACACCATTTTTTTAAAATAAAAGTTGTTCTTAAATTTTTCAAAGTTTTCATATGGCACATTTTCAATTTTGGGTGGTAGGGATTTAAATCCCTATCATGTTTTTTTGCTATCTGAGGCTCTTTTAGTTATTTTTCCCAACTTGCTGTCTTGTGGACAACCTTTCCACCTGTCGGAAAGCTAAGGAAAATTCTCCGATGGCAACACAGATAACAGAAATATTAAGGTTTGGTTTATGGTAGGTAGGAAATTCTAGGACCTTTCAAAGCTTTTTATTGTTTTCTGTTGCAAATGATTGTCCCTAAAACAAAAGTTTTTAATAAATACTTTCTCCGCTCCATCCAAAACTTTAAAAAAAATTGAAAGTAGCAAAGACTTGGTGGGAAGTAGGCTGATGTAGGCAAAGACGTGACGGGATATAGCGAATGCTGGTGAACACATAGCCAGATAAAGCTAAGTTATATCCTGTAACAGGATGAATATTTTTAATTCTGAAAAAAACATCTTTATATGGAGTAAGGTAAGTATAGATATCAGAACTAGGAGTTCTTTGCAGCATGACAACAAATCTTTGATAATGTCGTGTAATGATCCTGGGTAAGATTAGCTCAGGAACAGAGAAAGTCCAATCAGTGGACATCAAATCGCACACAGGATTAGGGTAAAAAGCCTCTGCTGTTATTTAAAAAATTGCAGTTCACATCGTTGTGTGGTGTTTCCAAAAACAATAATCCATCAGAAATTACAAGCATATATATCTGAGAACGTTCTCCATTCTGTAGTTCTGTTGCTTGTAGCACCAGTGTAAAAAACAAGGCCCCATCTTGCTCGTAAGGTTGCCTTCTTAACACTATATAAACTTCTTAAAATAACTCACAACCATGCATGTGAAAGGGACACCACCTGGCCTACATGTCTGGAGATCTCCATGGCCCTCCGAGAACACAGTCTTCTCATATCCTTTTAGCATACAGGCCTCATACGGCTTGTTCGCCTGGTATCGGGCTCCAACTTTATTTCCCATCTGAAATGTAGATTCCCTTTTGGTAGAATTAGGCAGTTGCTCGAGAATCACCTCCTATTTCTGGCCTGGAGGGTAAATGGAGTGTTTGGCCCACCCAATCCTTCCAATACACTTCAGATCTGGACGTCAAGTAAAACTACAGCACAACAATTACTTGCAGTCCTATCCAGGCCTTTTATCACCTTCTCCAGGTGGAATTGAAGAAAACACTGTGAAATTAGCCTAGCCCTACACTTCTCACTATGCTACACCAGAATGTCTCGCTTCTTTGAACTATGCATCAACGGATTGTAATTTTTGCACAGTAAGCAGTGTAAAGATATCTATTTAGCGCTAAAATTATTCAGTCTAAAGTTGGTGCTTTGAAAAGTTAAAAAGTACCAATGAACCGTTGTCCTGATCTACAGATGTTGATATATTCGAGTTATATGTTCTCTTCTGATACAAATCCTCTGAAGCGGTTGAGGTGAACTGCTATTCTGGATTAACTTCTTGGCTTTCACCCACATTGTAGAACACATGATATTTTCAGATTTACTGTTTCCCCCTGCTTTAGTTAATTCTGCAAGTTTCTTACAAGGTTAATAGCACATGACAGCTGGAGATCTGAAGCCTGTAATGACTTGGCAACAATACTGTTTTTTCAAGGAACTTCTCAAACATGATAAGTCAAATTGCAAATGTAGTATCTGTGGGACTTAAAACTGAAAAACCTGAAGTCTATGAGAAGCATTGCCTGCGTCTTCTATATATTGTTGTAGGGTTTCCATTGATAATATGGATAGTATGGCAGCAAGTTTACCAGCAGGAAGTTGGATTATCTAAGGAATGATACTTCAAAGGAGAAGACAATGAAAGTAAGCATAGCAAATCATGTTTCAAAGCATAACATGCAACTACATTTCATTTAATAAAGATGTTTCAAGTTCTTGTATACTTTTAATGTCTGATAGCTGACTTTCGCCTGGTAATATTGAACAATAGGTGTTGGATGCTGGACTTGTTCTTTTGGATGTGTCTGAACCTTGAAAGTAGGTAATGTCCACTGGTAGAGGCTGGACTTTTGCTTGCTGATGTCGGTAGCTGGTGATGCTGGTATTGTACTAATTGGGACATGCCTTTGCCTACTACCACATGCTCCATGTGCCCTTTTCTTAAAAACCCCAAGCTCGGTAATTTGCTAAATAACAGTCAGGCCCTGACCCACACTTCAGTAATGGCTACAGGTTGCTAATACCAGCAATGGTGTGTGTCTATGATCCCAACACAGGCCATGTGTATGCCAAATCAAAGTCCCAGTAATATATGTCCAAGACTAATGGAGTAGTGGCTGACTGATGATGTGACTGTCAGGCCTAAATCACATTTCAGTAATTGGCTGTATTCAGGATACAGGCTGATTCTCTTGAACCCCTGATTCAAATCCCTCAGCATGGCATAAAAAGTGACTCCATCACTGTCATGTTCTTCAGGGGTGTAGTCATAAAAAAAGAAGAGGGGGGGCACGGTACTATCCATAGGGAGCAGGCATGCACATCATTGTTATGTAAATCTGCCCACTATACCCCTGCCTATGTGTCACTCAAAGGGGAAGAAACTTCCGACAGAGTGATGTCTGAGCCTAAGAAAGTGGGCAGGTCGGGTTCAGAGACAACCTCCCCAGCCCCCTGAGCCTGCAATCCCATACATGAGACATGATCCACAGCTTTGGCCGGTGCGCCTACCTCCTGCGGGGTCCTTTTCCTGACTCAGCGGGGGGGTGGACCAGCCAGAGCCACAGACCACCAAAGAATTCTTTGCAAAATAAGAGTGGGCACGCTTGCCCATTCACGAAAAAAGTGAGGGCACAGCGCCCACCCCAGTACACCCCTGATGTTTTTGTACGCTACTGTTAGTGACTGCTGGCCCCTTGTTCCACATCCCACTCACTGCCTGCTAATGTTAATTTCTATTTGTCACAGAGCACAGACAGAATAGACGTCCTGGGCCATCTATGGGACAGGGACCAGTGCTTGTAAGGTAAAATGCAGAAAAAATTGCATCTTACTCCTCTCAGAGTGGTGTGGCATGACTCCCAAAGTTGTAAAGCAGGATAACATTTCAGTCATTCTCACGGTTCGATTCCTGGTTTTCAGAGGGGTTACATCTTGGGTGCCAGTCACTTTACTCTTTTTACAATTTATTACTAAATATGTTTTGAAAAGTGGGTAAGGGAGGCCGAAGATTCAAAAAGAGAGCAGTACAAAATGACCCGCACCAGTAACATGGGGAACTCTGTTTTACAAACCTTAATCCTGTATACCTTGTATTTGACCATCTCAGCTGTTTTTGAAGGTAATGGCCCCTTAAGAGCAACCAACACCAGTCCAAGGACTCTATAGCATCAGTCATAGAGTATTCTGTAAAGTATTAGTAGAACTTTTTTTCCTTTTTGTAAAGTTTATGACCTTTACTTATTTAGAACAGCCAATGGGCAAGGTAAAAATTCCCACTAGTTCAGCACCTGTAACCTCTATTTAGCTATCTTCCTGGACAACTTTCGTCAATAAAGCATCAGATGACAATATTCTGTTAGACAGCCATTTTCTTTCCTGTTGCCTATTTGACAAGAATAGACTGCAGAGATGGAGACATAATCCTCCCCTGTACAAAGCATTGGTCAGACTACATCTGGAATATGCCTTCCAGCTTTGGGCACCAGTTCACAAAAAGGACATTGTGGAATTGGAGAGAGTTCAGAGAAGGGCAACTAAACTAATAAAAGGAATGGAGGAGCTCAGCTATGAGGAGAGATTAGCTGAACTGAATCTATTCTCCCTTGAGAAGAGACGTATAAGGGGGGATATGATCACCCTGTATAAATATATAAATGGTCCATATAGAGAACTCTCTTCCCAATTATTCACTATTAGATCATTACAACGCACAAGAGAGGTCAGAATGTACAATATATAATTTGTATTTTACTATGTGTTACCAAAATGTGTGAACATGAATTGTCCCTAACAAATGGAGGGAAGGTCTTTAAGGTTAAGTAATGACCTGAAAACCTAAATCCTGCAGGAACAGAAATCCTTATTTGTAAACTCCAAAGAACATTCTCGGACATTGTGCACTGATTGCTTTTTCACAACAAATCAAGAATGTAAAGTGACATCACCCCTATCTGTTCAAGTAAGGGTATTTTGGGTTGAGCGTCCTCTACAAATGCAGACTTTGCATTTATATTCAAGGTCAACTTTAATATGAAATACCTTTTACCAAAGCAAACAGGTCACATTCAAAGTGGCCATGTATTTCCCCACAGAGCTGTACGAGGAAATGACAAATCAGAAATTATTGCCAAAAAGCAGCAAGTATTTCCTCCTTTGTTCTAGATAACAGGTTTCAGGACAAAAGATTACCAGAACTATGATTTGATACAAATAAACTCGAATGTTACATTTTGTATTCTGTAACCTTTTGTATCAATCATTCCATTAGTTGAATACTTCTGTTAGGTATCTGAACCTTTACTCAGAAACCGCTAACAATTTCAGTACAATGTCACCATGTCCATAACCATTACAACTAAATTTCGGCAGTGCATTAACAAAACTGCAAAAATTGGAATACCCATAAAAGTACACTAAAAACAAGAATCTCTTTTCAAAATTGGAGCTTTGGCATAATTGTCTCCAAGATTCTTTGTTTGTGTTTATTTTCAAGCAAGAAATCAGAAAAGGTTAAAGCAATCACAAACTCTAAGATTTCTAGACATTTCTATTGAAAATACCTAATATCTGAAAAAATTATGCCCAATTGTTTCCTGGGTCAGAGGCATGATAGTAATTTTAGACAATGCAACCGGTGTTACAACATATGCAGATATGGTTCCCCTGAAGAGCTTACAATCCAGGAGGTGGGGGAAGTATCACACAATAGGAGGGGGATACGTGTTGGTGGGAAGTAGTTTCAAAAGACAGAAAAAGATCGGTAAGCAAGTTTGAAAAAAATGGGTTTTGAGTGTTACCCCTACACCGGATCTTTTTAGTAAGATGAAGAAGAATGCCAACAGACTATTCTTCTGGCAACTAGTGAATGTGGAAAATACTCATCCGGGATAAGGAATATACTCCCATAGCAAGAGGGGTCCGAGTGGTCTTACCTTGTTACTCTGGTGTTTCCAAGCCGTATCCTCCTCCGCTTTAATGGGAGGGGTGCTGTGGCTTATATTTTGATCTGGGTCAAATCTCAAGCCTGACTGATTGTTGATTGTTTGTCTCTTTTGAGCCTTTATTAAAGAAATAACTAAAAAGGTTTATGATATGCTGTCACTGCGGCTGCTCGGTCAACTTTTGAACAAAAAACAATTCTGGTATATTTAATTGCTTATGAATGGGCCATATACTTTGGAATGAATATCTACTAATGTATAAAAGTAGGATAAAACTGAGCAATAACAAGATTCTCCCATGAGTCTCTTATACAGGTGGAGAATTTATGCATCACCCGAGTGGCCATTTTTGTAAATTCAGCTGTAGCTTAGTACCAGGGAACATTTGTGTAGATGAGAGTAAGTAGAAATCACGAAACGTATATATCTGTCTGTAAATTGAGGGTGTCGCTAAAGAAAAATCTTATTTGTTTTGTGTCTTAATGGTACACTGCTTCATTTTGTTTTTCAGAAATATTTGTTTAATTACTCCCCATAGATATTTTATGTCCTTTACAAAGAACTGCACGTTGATGTGGCTACAACACATGCTTTAGTCAGAATATCTTCATTTGTAGCCACCCCATTGTGCTGCAGAGAACTGAGGCTGCAGGTGTATACACTTACATTCATGACATGTTGGGCCGGATTTATTAAAGCTCTCCAAGGATGGAGAAGGCGCGCTTTAATCCGTGAAGCTGGATGAGCCAGTAAACCTGGAATGGATTTCTTCAAAGTCATTTGCTATATGCTCGCAAAAGTTTTGAATCCTGAATCAGATCCATTCCAGGTTTGCTGGATCACCCAACTTCACTGATAAAAGTGCATCGTGTCCAGCCATAGAGTGCTTTAATAAATCAGAACCCATTATGTAAGGAATTATGGAGCATGCAATTCTCTTATAGGCAGGATATTGCATATGATGATACTTGCACATGAATGTTTGCATGTTGCTCTTTATAAACTGATGTGAAGAATGTGATTTTAATGTTTTCCCTCCTCAAACACCGATCTTTGGCAAAGACAAGTTTTTGCTACAATTATAAATGATACAGTAGGATTTTCTGCAAAGGCTGAAGGTATACCTAAGCCTTTAGGTTGATCTACCTAAAATGTTTCCCTATATTCTTGTTTAGGTGCCACTTAACTGAAATACTTAAAATATATATAAAACCTTACAATTCTCCTTTGCTTATTTGTTCCTTTTGTGCTCTGTTAAATATACCATTGTAAACATTCTAGTAAATCTGTTCAATAGGTGCAAAAAAAACCACTGGCCTTTGCAAACTTCCTGTGTTAGCTCATTAAGACCTATTAGGCAACACAATTTGCTATATATGAGTAAAGAACAATTTCATGTTTTTTTGTTTTGTTTTTTTGTCCTGAAATAATCCTAATTGATTGAAAGGATAGAGAAATAGAGTAGGCTATTATGGTGGATAAAAATACAAACATTTATTGATCAAGGATTGTAGTGGTCCTATTGTTATTAGAAAACTACTATTCTATGGGATAATTAAATCATAAACATAATGAAAAACACAAAATACAATGTTTAGACTTTTTGAATGGTGACCAAATTTGTAATTAGTCTCAAACTACTGACGCGTTTCGCCAAAAAGTATAAAGGATAAATGAATAAGCTGTAAATTATTGTGCAACGTGGTAGGACTGTTTCACTGTTTTCGTCCCCTTCCCTTCTCCCTGCTCCAACCCAACCCCTACCCTCACACTTTTTTCTCTCATCCTCCCTCTTACCTTCCTTATCCCCTATAATTTTATAAAAACTGAGATGCAAAAGGTACTTTTCTGTATTGTTGTTACTGGTTTATTTGTTTTTTTTTTATTGCTCTTCCTCTATGTTTACTGTATATGATGTATATTGTGTTATACATGTATGTATACATATATATGTATAAAGTTTTATTGCTGTTTTGGACTTTGTTGTGTCTCAAAATAAATTAAAAAAAACTCAGATTAAAATTTAGTTGTCACAATTATATTGCTGTGTCTATGATCAGCATTCACATAAAAAATTAATTCTCCAAACCCTAATGGTGTCCAAGCAGTTCTCCTTACAATACTACTTCTCAGCTCTCTGATGCTGTCCTCTGGCGCGTCACATCTCTGAAGTTTAGTGATAGTTCTCTTTTGGTCATCATTACTAAATATATGTTTTGAAAAGTGGGTAAGGGAGGCCCAAGACTCATAGAGAGCAGTACAAACTGACTCACACCAGTAACATGGGGAACTCTCTGTTTTACAAACCTTAATCCTGTGTACCTTGTATTTGACTATCTCAGCTGTTTTGAAGGTAATGGCCCTTTAAGAGCAACCAACACCAGTCCGGGGACTTTATAGCATCAGTCATAGAGTATTCTGTAAAGTATTATTAGAACTTTTTTTTTTCCTCTTTGTAAAGTTTATGACCTTTACCCATTCAGAACAGCCAAGGTAAAGGCAAGGTAAAAATCCCTACTAGTTCAGCACCTGTAACCTTTGTTTAGCTATCTTCCTGGACAATCTTTGGCAATAAATCATCAGATCACAATGTTCTGTAGACCGCCATCTTCTTTCCTGTTGCCTTTTTGACAAGAATAGACTGCAGAGATGGAGACATAACCCTCCCCTGTACAAAGCATTGGTCAGACCACATCTGGAATATGCAGTCCAGTTTTGGGCACCAGTTCACAAATGATGTCCAACTGCATTTAACACTCACTTGGTGTGTTTGACATCATTACTGTAAAGCAAATTCTAATGATCAGCCCGAAGAATCAGAGGTAAGCATAGCAAATTACATGCAAGGGGGCATCCAGGAAGCAATGAAACTGGGGGTGCAATTGTCCTTTAGGTTAACATTGAAAATTGCTGCATTTTAAAGCGGACCTAAACTCAACATTATATAGACAACTCTTCTATATAAAGTAAAAATGTTAGTGGCTTCTTTTTTATTAAGTGCAACACCCTTTTGCGGCAATCAAGACTTAATGGGAGTGCCGAGCCTCCTGAGATACCTATGTCATGAATCCCGGGAGGCTCTGCCTGCTCCTTCTGCACATGCTCCTTCTGCACATGCTCCAATCTCAGGCAAGCGCAGAAGGGGCATCTTTTCCTCCAAGGGGATCTCATGTATGTACAGTGAGATCAGCCCTCTTTTGTTTTCCTTTCACATGGGCTACGTCACCTGATCTCACACCTGTGCAGTGCGAGATTGGGTGACGAAGTAAGAAGACCAGGAGAGAAGGCAGAAGATGGCGGCACCCGCCGGGACGAATTTTAGGACGAGGCTGGACCAATCGCAAGAAAGATCAGCACCATCGAGGGATCTGTGGGATTAAAGGTAAGTGTAATTTTTTTGTTTTTAGTTTACGTCCGCTTTAAGTTCTTGTTCATACCAGATAAATTGGCATGCATTTAGGCTCACTGAATTTTATGGACAATTTAAAATGCACTGTACTGAATAAAATCCCTAAAGTGTAGTTTGGAAGAGAAAATGAAATGAGAAAACATCTCCTTAAATCTTGGCACCCACCTACCTTGACCTTTGTCACTTAAGCAGATGTCCACACACACACGCACACACATGTTCTTTGGGAGACAGATGCTTAATTTTAGATTTCCTATCACTCTGTGTCCCAGAGACAATAGACTCCATGGCCCTGATTTATTAAAGCTCTCCAAGGCTGGAGAGGATATACTTTCATCAGTAAAGCTGGGTAAATCAGCAAACGTGAATTAGAATTATAAAAAAGTATTTTGCTTTTTTCTGTTGTTTGGCAAATGTTCTCAATCCTGGAACAGATCCCTTCCTGGTTTGCTGTATCACCCAGCTTCTCTCCAGCCTTGGAGAGCTATATTAAATAATGCCCAGGGTATAAGTGAACCTCAACATTTGGGTGACCATGAAAACCTAAAGAATGATCTAAACTTCACCTTCTCTATAAAAGAACCATGTTTTAGCAACATATTATGCCCCACAACATTCATCAACACCTGCATTTGTATTGTGGACCCCGCCTTCTACAATTATTATTATTATTATACAGTATTTAAATAGCACCAACATATTACACAGCGCTGTACAATGTCCATAGTCATGTCACTAGCTGTCCTTCAAGGAGCTCACAATCCAATGTCCCTACCATAGTCATATGCCTGTAATACAGTCTAAGGGCAATTGTGGGGGGAAGCCCAATAAAATAACTGTATGTTTTTAGAATGGGGGAGGAAACCAGAGCACCCAGGGAAACCCTCATAACACAGGGAGAACCTACAAACTCCATGCAGATAGTGTTCTGGCTGAGATTCATACTTGGGATCTAGAGCTTCAAAGGCCAGAGTGCTAAGCACTGAGCCACCGTGTTGCCCATAATACTTTCATAGACCACCTGATATAGAAGTGAATACTGAAGTAATTAACTGTACCATGAGCCATACATGGGAAAATATCAGGGCTTCATCATAAAATTTTATAATACACGGTTTATACTTGGAGAAAAGAAAAATTTGGGTGTATGAACCCCTAAATGGATTGTGAGTTTTTATTTATTTTTTTGTGAGTGGTATAAAAAAGGGAAGAGTACTTGCTCATTGCTTGGAAAATGTTCTTAGTATTGTTTGCAACCATACTTACATACTCAATATGCTTATGTATGGCCAGCAATATAACATCTTGTACAAAGTCCCCTGAAGAAGCCCTTAGAGACGAAACTTGTCGGGACACAAATTGTTCAATTGTTCTAATTTATTTGGGGAAAATATGTAAGTAATAAGTCAAAAGGAACCCCCGTGCCTCCGGACACAGCGCATCTGACCTCAGTTTTGTTAAACACTCACTCAATTTTGTGTTATGTATATTCCTGAAATAAGGAATTAAATAGTACACTATTTTCAATATATTGCCACAATAAGCATATACCCTGGCTTCTCTTTTTTTATGATTTTTATCAGGGTATGTGGCCCCACTTGACTAGTAGAACCTGATTAGCATTCTCTTCATTTCTTGCTATACATTTTATTTTATTTTTTTCTTACCCTGCATTCATCATCAATATGTGGTATAGTATAAGGATGGACATAGTGAACATTCCACATTGCTGATAGACTGTTGTTCAGTCTAGTAGTTGAAAGTGTTACTATTTATATTTAATATTTTTGGCATATCCTCATTTCAAAACCATATGCTGCTTTTTAATTATCCTGAAGTTCCTTCCTAATATATTGCTTGCAAATTTTCCATAAGAGCTGATTTTTTCAGGCAGCTTTCCTGCTTAGACAATCCTACAATCAGTAACTTGTCCAAGGCCAGACCAGCTTTGCTGCACATTCATCAGTGTCATTTTTACGTACATAGTAGACAGCCTGAGAAGGGAGGAAGGAGTGAGGTCAGGATGACGTCTAACACACCACACAATGCAATTATTACAATAAAATGCTTTGATGATATATATGGCAACCACTCACTCCTCTCTCATTTACAATAACAAGGTCTGAATGAATTCACAGATATGTACGATGTTTTTTCATACTAATTGTGTAATAGAATCTGAACTTGTCATTATTAGGAAATCAAGAGTGTAACCCTATCTCATACACCCCCAGAGGGGCTAATTTAAGTAAAAAAAATGAAGCGGTGAAAAAAAAACACTGAACATGATCATAGCAACAATTCAACCCTTAGCTTTAACTTCTCAGCATGTGCAACTATATAAGTCTGATTAGTTCCCGCGGGTAGAAACGTCCATCTTTGTGTGTGTGTGTGTATGTATGTCTGTGTATATATATATATATATATATATATATATATATATATATTCATATTAACCACTTTATTAGGTGTACCTGTTCAACAGCTTGTTAACGCAAATAGACAATGTTAAGACAACCTGAGGAAGTTAAAAGTGAGGATCAGAATGGGGAAGAAAAGTAAGTGCATGGTTGTGGCATGGTTGCTGTCTGAGTATTTCAGAAATTGCTGATTTGCTGTAATTTTCCCACGCAAAGATCTCTAGGGTTTGCAGGCAATGGTGCATAAAAGGAAAAATACCCAGTAAGTGTCAGTTCTCTAGGCAATAATGTCTTGCTGATGCCATAGGTCAAAGGAAAAGGCCAGATCGGTTCCAGTTGATAGAAATTCAACAGTACAGACTTTGAAAGAGATGAGATACAGCAGCAGAAGACCACACAGTGTTTTTGCAGCAACATTTGATAGTACAGGTTGACAATCAAAAACCCGGCAAACTCTGGACCTAAGAATTGCCGGATTATTGAAAATTCCAAATTTTCCTCTCGCAGCACCACGGACATCTTGCTCAGTTCCAGGCAGCAGGGACGTCCCAACGTGTATTCAGTGCAGCAAGCAAGACCTGACAGCTGTTTCTGCAGAACAGCGCCATCAAAACATCAGTGGCCAAACAGTGTACTGCAGTCCCTGTATTGAAAATGCATGACTCGAAATTCATGCCAGGAAACTGAAGGAACTGGATTATCGATGGTCGGATTTCGATTGTCAATCTGTATTAGAATTTGGCATAATTAAAAGCATAGATCCATCCATGGGTATATTTTCCTGACATACTTCGGTCTACTAGTAGCAGTTAAGTATTTTTTAAATGCCATAAGCTACCTCCATAGCACTGTTGCTTACTATGACCATAGTGTATGTACATATATATATATAGGCTTATACATAGGCTTATGCATTTAGATTCCTATTTCCTTACTCCCTTCCTATGATACTATCTTTTAGTTAGGGAATTATGGTACCTATCATATTTAGGATATTAGATTAGAATATCATAAACACCCTTTTCCCTCAACTAGTAATTCAGTCCTGCACCGACGCTATAACACAGTGGGTAAATCATCAATGTTTGGCAACACTAAATTATAGGACTATAGAATAGACACATTCTGGGTGACTGAATAGTATGCAGGAGAAGTTACAGGTACATTCTGAGTCATTGGCCTTACAAGATCGCCAAATCCAGTTTTGAGGAAGGGGCTGAGATTAATTAATATGAAATGGATTCCCATGAAGTTTGTGGACCTGACTTGGTTTTCATGGTAAATTTTACTTATGGGTGATTTATTAACACCGGCCCTTAAGAGACTTTGCGTGCTTGGGAATTGAATGTAGAGAAACAGAAGAGACCATGGAGCACTTTTCAATGCAGAAGTTTACGAAAGAGTGAGGAGGGCTCTAAGTATCCCCCGTCACATGAGTTATGAGGAGTGGGTATATTCAAGATTCACCTGGATTTTGATATCCTTTTTATAGTTAGAGCGGTGGTGTGGTACTACACTTTGAATGCGAGCTGATACACACTTATTCATGAATATGGGGCCATTATTACACCACAGTGGCAGGTAACCACTATTGTACCCAGATGGCCATACTTTCCTTTCACCAGTGTGTGTAATACAATATGTAGGACCATACTGTCATCAGCAAGGTCCACACCAACACTTACATGTGGTCCATTAAGCACTGGCCGGGGTGCTATATTTCCTTCATTACACACTGGGTGAATCTCCTGGAGCTGGGAAGAATGGGGAACAAGGCATAATGCACCTATTGAAGGCTGCCACTGATAATATGACCACTAGTATAGTCCCAGTCGTTTTTACAACCTCCTCTTCACCGGTCTTATCCTTTAGTCCCTAACTCAAGCAGATTTTACCCCCATGTGCCCCATAGCCTATGGCCCATCAGGGGATCCACCACAGGCCAGGGTTGCTGTCAGCACTGCAGGCATAGGTGATAGGTGGCCTGACCCCAAGACATCTAACAGCAGAAAGGTCATGTGTGATACGGCACTAATTTCTTACTAACCGCCCTTCATATTGGAATAATCACGTTCCTTTCCTGACACCTGTGCTGTACTGGGTCTTACTTTCATTCCTAAACAATTACCCTGCAGAGAGGGCAGAAATCTCAGGTCTGCTTAATAAATGGTGCTTCCAGATTCCAATAAGTTTCCCGGCTGCAAAACATTTTGTAACTAAAATAAATAAACACGGCATCTTTAGGACATCTTAAAAACATGTTATGAATATTTCATTTACTTACAACATTTTCTTTGAAGCTTTAACAGCCCAGCTGTCTCCACAGCCCCGTGCAACACAATAAGTTAGTCTTGAGTGAAATTTGTGAATGTTTTATATTGACTCAACACAAAAACCTATTTATCTGTAAGCATTTGGATGCTAATGAGCAGAATTCTAATGTTAATGAATCCATGCCGGCTATAAAAATAAGTTTTAACACATAACTTTTTTTACTTGACCCATGTCCCCACATGTCCCACTTTCAGCAATTTTAGTTTCTATGTTAACTTCCAAAACTCAAAATCTCCCCCCAAAAACAAAAAAAAAAATACACACATTCAATATTTTTCATCGGAAAGGACCTTTTCACGATCCTTTCCAACGACGTAAGACTGAATGATGCATGAACGTGCACCATTCTACTCTATGGAGTAAGACGGAGCGGCATGGCCAGGACAGATCCATAAACGATGAACGCTGTACACACGCCAGATAATTAGGCAATTATCGGATGAGAATCATCTGACGCGTGTACGTAGCCTGTCATAATTTATTTATTTTTTTGTTTATACTTCAAAGGTGATTGATTTGATTTGTTCTACACTCATTGCCTGTGGGTGCCGTCAGGTTATTCATGACAACGTAATAATTCAGTCTTTTATACCTCTGGATTCAGACCATCAAGGATAATGATACACTCATTTTATTCTTGATGTTTACATTTTTGCCACCGTCACAGAACGAAAGCAAGGTGCAGCAGTTTGTGGACACTTTTTTAAGTTTTGTGAGGGGTGGCCATTGGAACTCGCATGTTTATTCCCATGATGCAGATCCTGTAATGCCAAAAATAGGAAGCACGGGTGACAGTGGCAGCTTCAGACACAATTTAAGCTTTCTTTTCAATGACGGTTCTAAGCCAAGTCCTCTGCAGTTCTGTAAAGTCTAGATATGCAAAGTTGGTACAGGAATATCCCAATAGACTGAACACTATAATTATAGCAATTGACAAAGCACTGACATGAGGAGGTAAGGTGGTCTTTTATCCAATATATATTTATTTTTATATATATATATCTATACATATAGAGATGATTTTACTTACATAACTATTATGGAAGTGAGAGATATATTGGTGGATTACTTATGGCAATATTCTCTAGTAAATCAAAGATCAGACAGTAGGTGGGGCAGGGGCATTTAAACTTAACCCAATGCTTGTCTCCTTATTCAGTGCAAACAGGTTTATCACTGGGACAGTTTTACAGTAAAACCCCATTCATAATTAAAGTAAACATGTTTATGTACTTTTTGTATTATGTTCAGGAATAAAATTATGAAAATTGTAAATATGGTTTCATTTTTTTAATACTTTAGTATTTTTTAAGTACTGAAACATTGCATGAATATTTAATTTTCATTATTTCAATGTCTAGGCTTCTATTCACACATTTAACAATCTAACCTTAAAGAATATCTTAAAATCTGTTTTTTTTAATATCATTTTTGGATAGAATAGTGAAGGAAAAAATCCTGTTTCTCATCTCTTTTCTTAAAAAACAGTATTTTTACGAAGTTTCTATTACCTTAATAATCACACAGATCTTAAATAAGGAGATATTTATTAACAGAGAAAAGATTTAACAAGCATTTAACAATTATACCAATTAAGCTAAATAATAATCACATAGACAAAGTAAAATGATACGTTAGGCAGAGTCAGTCCTCTGTACCTTGGCTCGAGAGGAAAAAAGAGAGGTAGGAGAAAAGAAATTTGGGAGATGAGAGGTCTAAAAGGCACAGAATGTATATAAGAGAATAAGAGCGATTTGTGGCTGTTGTCCCATCTTATACATCTCCAGGATCCCTGGCCCCATTCAGACACACCCATGCATCCACACCTTACTTGGGTGTCCTCCCACTTCCAGAAATACACTGGTCACGGGTGCCCGCTGATATTCTCCAATAGGTGTCACTGTTGCATTGGGGGCAAATCCTCTGGCTCCTTTGGGGGTCATCAGCAGGTATGTTTATACACCAGGCAGGATGATTGGAGAAGTCTTTGGAGTAGATGCTTCCATGTACAGCCCCCATACCTCACACCTGGTATGGTGGGATCTTCCTGTTCAAGGAGGTGTTATCTTTACTTCCAGTTCCTTGGATCCAAACCCCAGCTGAAGTCATCCTGCTAGATTTGTCTGCATTGACATTTCAAAGGTAACCCGTATTAAGGTTCACCAACAGTCATATTGAACCCATCATTTGGAATATGCAAGTGTTCCAACAAATAGGAATAAATGAACTCTAAGTAGGGAAAAAATATTATTTGACCTTCCAGAAATCTCAGCAGTCAGCCATTATTATTAATATTATTATTATTATTATTATTATTATTAATAATAATAAACAGTATTTATATAGCGCCAACATATTACGCAGTGCTGTACAATAAATAGGTGTTGCAAATGACAGACAGATACAGACAGTGACACAGGAGGAGGAGAGGACCCTGCCCCAAAGAGCTTACAATCTAGAAGTACCAATTGATCAGGTAATGCAGGGGAGCTAAATGGCTATAAAGCCACCAGTCACACTTACAGGTCAGCAAAATGTGCCAATCCCCCCAACTGCACCTAAAAATCCTGGGGCATGCACTGGTATATCTGGAGGCCCGATTGCATAGGATCAGTAACATTATACTGACAGATCCCCTTTCTGCTCCTCCAACCTAAAAGTGCTCAGCAATGAAAGGTTCAGATTCATCAAACCCCAGATGCATTGGCCAGGTAAAAAAAACGCTGACTAAGCAAAGAAAGAAAATCCTCTCCGTTGTCACTGAAACAAATGTCCCCAGTGGAAAAGTTCCCATTTCTATCTGATCCAGAAACAATTTATAATTTTGGGATTCTTTCACCTTATGTTACAGTGATAATAGTCACAGAAAGGCTTTTAGCTCCCCTGCATGGACTAGGAGAGTAATAAAAAAACAGACAGAGGTTGTAATTATTTCTCCTTATCCAAAAAAACTTTACATTTGGATAACTTTGCACTTTAACTGGTCTGATAATAAATCATATTTTTAGAGCTATAAAGCTGAAGCTGAAATTATGCACAGCTACATGATTTAAATTAGTTTTTTGCTCCAGTTCTGTTCATATATTACTCTATATAGTTTCACTTATGCAGAGATAGTCATAAAGTAAGCAGCTACAAATGTTTTTTTTTTTTTTTTTTAACAAAACCAGTGACTTCAACGTACCCTGTATTAATAGCTTGTTTGTAAATTAAAATCACATAAAGCAATACATATAATATATATACAACTATGTATCAAGCAACTACAGTACTAATATATATGAGTTAAAAAAATACCAATCAAGATGACTCAGTATTATGATAGATTCTCTTTAACGGGTGGTTAGGGGCATGTTTTATTCAGACATAGCTTTATGTCTATACAGCACAGGGAAGAAGTTATTAGTCAATCTAGAATCCAAACACACCTTATAATCTCTACTTAATACCACATTGCCTTGCAATGCAAAAAGTTGCAAATCTACTGCACCATCATAGAGAGCAAGGTTGGAATCAAACTGCCATATAATGGAGCAATTCTGAAGCATCAAAACCTTTGTGTGTAGATTCTAGAATCAGAGCAGAAGCTGCTTGCCTTCAGATTATTACTCCATTAGACCCCATCTCAATAGACTATGGAGGTGGAGTAAGGGGGTACCTGAACCAGTTCCTCAATTGTAAATAATTATCAAGCACTAGCAATGTTTAAAAAAGGGGGAATCCATTTATCAGTGAAGAACAAAGGCAAAAAGCTGTTTGGTCATTATGACGTTTGCTGACACTTTTTATTTTAAACATTAAAAACGGAAGACTAGGGATGAGCGAGAATGCCTCTGGAATTTCCTCAAACCTCCGAACTGATTCGGCAAACCAATTTCTCAAAACCATCAGAAGATTGAGGAAATTATAACAGGAGGATTCAAAGGATTCCCTGGGAATCCTCCTGTTTGCAATCCCCGGGGCACTAGAGGTTAGTTAACCTCTAGTGCCGGGGATCGCACACTGTTCTCAATGAATGCGGCCGTGGCTCCATTGAGAGTTCCTCTGCAGTTCCACTGCGATCCCCATTTTTTTTGTTGAATTTTTTTTTAATTCGAGCTCGATCGGCGAATTTACATCGGCCATTCCCGCTTACAATTTCAGTAAGCGAGAACGGTCGAATTTGCAGCAGGATCGAGTTTTAAAAATTTGCTCGCTCATCCCTACTGAAGACATTTCCACTAATCAAACTCGTGATACTTCAAATTTTAAAGTTGGTTTTTTCTCTGCTCTGTTAGGAAGCAGGGATGAATGGATTAATTAGCAATTCAGAAATATAATTTTATTCAGACACATAGTGTACTAGATTATCGATGATAATCCTTTAAATAACAGGCATGGGGTGCCTTATAGCTTTATTGATTTCCCTTAATCTTCAACCAGACCCTGATCTTGGGTTCAGTAAAATCCCAATGCTTTCCATTAAAAATAGAGGGAGGTTAATAATGAGATGTAGGACTTCCTACCAAAAAAGATGGTGAGTTTGTTAAGGGGTCCTATGGTGAAATTTGAAAGACCCTTAAAGGGGCAACCAAATATGTGCCTCCTGCCACTTGCTTAAGGGTGGCTGTACTTTAGCATCTCTTGCCTCTATACCCCCAAAGAGATAAGCGTAAATAACCACAGTACTTGTACAATGTGGAAAAGTATTTAATTAGAATAAAAGACAAATGTAAACTTGCCATATTTCATTTACTTATAGTATTATCAAAGTTTATCTTTAACCCTAGAAGTTGGTGAACCATCAATTATGTCATCCAGCAATGTAAATCCATCATCGCAACAAACCAATACCCATCAATGTTGTGACTATGTTGTGACTAAAGGACCATAGTCCATGAAAAATATAAAGTAGAATTGTGCTGCATGTATTTCAGTGGAAAAACACATGACATAATTAAAAGGCACTTTCATGTAAATTCTGCAGCATTGCAGGTGAAATGCTACTTTCCAGTACAAAAGTGTTTTGATGGAAATTGACTGCCCCCCCCCCATTAAGAAGATTTTCCTTCTCTTCCTATAGGTTAAGCAGGAAGTGAGATTATATTTTTACAATGTCAGGGAAATCTCCTCTTAGTTTGCAAGGGCAGATTTAACCTCTGTTGCTGTTTAGGTGGCAACTTTGGATTTTTCCCTTACTTTTATTCCTTGTGTATGGCTTACACACTTACCACACTTATTGTCACACTTACCACTTCCTTGCTAAAGCACAGGCGCCTTTCTCCTGCGCATGCCTGCAGGTCTGAGCCCTGTTCTTCCAGATTTTATCAGTATCGCCCCTTCCGCTGGCCAATCAGGAAAAAGACACTTAATCATCCCTGGCTATTTAGCTAGCTAAGACACAGCACTCAGTGTTTGTGCAACGTGTCTCCACTAGTGCCCCTAGCTCTGCTGAGCAGTTGCTGTACACCTGTTGCTTGATTCAGTGTTTCCTCTGTCCAGGTCCTGCATTACCCCTTATTGCCCAGTCTTTTGTTTCCAGCCTAATTCCCTGTGCTGTTCCAGTGTTCCTCTCTGTCTGTCTGAAAATTCTTGTGGCACCTGTGCCTTTTGTTTCTTCCAGTGTCCCCTGTGTTCCCTGTGTCCTCGGGGGGGCCCCTGTGTCACTAGTGTCTGTCTTCTGGATCCCTGGTATTTGACCCTTGGCAGTGAACCTGACCTCTCTTGCTTGCTGCCTGCCTTGACCCCGGCCTTTCTTGACTATTCTTCTGATTTAGAACCGTGTATCTTCCTGCCCACACTGGTCTGCCCAAGGACCGCAACCTGGCAGTAACCAGCAGCACAACATCCTCACCACTAGAGGCTCTAGAGAATACCTGGTTACTGCTTGGACTCCTCTTGGGTCTTCTCAGGGCTCACACCATTTCTGTGCAAGCAGTAGCGCCCCCTAGTGGCTGTGTCTCCCCAAGTGTGACAATATATAGTCTTGGTTTCAGGAAATTTGTAATCATGAAAAATGTATATCTATTATATTCCTATACCTACAGGGGAAACCTATGTACTTCACTTATAAAATGAAGCAGAAAAGACTTTGTGAAACGCGTTACCAGGTGAAACCATCTCTATATATGATTTTATATTAAGTGAAACTATTCAATTTATGTAAACTGTATCAAAAAATTATGTATTTACCTGCCTCTATCACACTGATATTTTAACTCTTTGGTTCTCTGTTTAAATTGTTGATATTTTTGAAATATGTGTAATTAGTACATTTTGAATTTTAACTGCATCCAATTGTGGTATATTAACAAACTAAAACCCCCAATATTTGGTGCCACTTCATTTATACTTATTAGGTTACACAGACGGCATTAAAAATCTGACAGCTACACTCTTATTTATAGTTTTAATGTATTTTCTACCCCACTGGTATTTAGTAAATACTTTATTACACATTTGCCAGCAATCCAGGATAAAATCCCAGAACAATAATTCATGCTTTATTTTGCATAAACCCTTGCTAAATATATTTAAATCCTTTCTATTAACAAGCAGGTCCCCACATATGATCGCACATCTAAGGCTGCTGCTAAATCATTTCAGTCACTGAGGAAATCAAGAGGATTGTGAGACCAAAGTGGGCCTCTGCAATATTTCATTTTTTTTTCTTCATGTTTTATTAGTCCGATTTTGAAGGTCTAGATTTGTCTTCATGCTGCAGATGATTCACATTTAGGCCTGGACATTTAGAAGCTTAATTCAGTTATCATGGTACTGTGGAAAATGTTGACTGTCAAAGAAAGGTGTTAAAGTTTGTCAAAACGCTCTGCTTAAATTTACATAATCCAATCGCCACACTGTCACAAAGTTTAATACAGAGCTTAATAGTGTTTAGTGTTACCATTCTGAAGGTGCACACCATCAAAGATGTATGACATTTATAGTAGTACATGGCACCTATCATGGCTATATAAGCCATTTGTCCTGGCCTTCCAAAATGTACATCTCTGTGTCCCTACATCTGAAGGACTGTACAATCTTGACTTTCAGAATATATACACTCTCCTGGTACACCAGTTTAACTACTTAATGAAAATATTTTATTATATATTATATCACATGGTTCAAATTCAATGCAATAGGGCATGTATGGGCAGCACGGTGGCTCCAGGGATAGCACTCGGCCTTTGGAACGCTAGGTCCCAGGTTCGATTCCCAGCCAGGACATTATCTGAATGGAGTTTGCAGGTTCTCCCCGTGTATGTGGGTTTCCTCCAGCTACTCTGGTTTCCTCCCACATCCCAAAAACATGCAGTGAGGTTAATTGGCTTCCCCCTAAAAATTGACCTTCAACTACATTATTGACATATGACTATAGCAGAGACATTAGATTGTGAGCTCCATTGAGTCTACTATGGACTTTGTACAGCGCTGTATAATATGATGGTGCTATATAAATACTGTATGATAATAATAATGTAGCAATTGTTAAAGCGGAACTAAACTAAAAACAAAAAATTACACGTACCTTTAACCCGGCAGATCCCTCGATGGCGCTGGTCCTTCCCATGATCCAGTCCCACATCGTCCTAGAATTCCTCTTCGTCCCAGTGCAGAGGAAGTGCCATTTCCTTCCATAGGTGCCGCTATCTCCTCTTCCATCTTGCTACGTCACCCAATATTGCACTGTGCAGGTGTGAGATCGGGTGATGTAGCCACTGTGAAGGGCAAAAAAAAAAGGCAGGCGATCTCACTGCATATGTGTGAGATCGGCATCTCTTTCCCCTTGGTGGTGCCTGAGATCAGCGCATGTGCAGAAGGAGCAGCCAGAGTCTCCTGGGATGAGTGATGTAGGTGTCCCAGGAGGCTCTGCGTTCCCAAGACTTAAAGGGGTGGTTGTCTACCCTTCTATGTAAAGTAAAAATGTTGAGTTTAGCTCTCCTTTACGCTGTGAAGTTCAGACCAAGCATCAAAATAGGGAGGAAAGATGATTTGAAGGTGGCATGGTTGTTGGTGCCAGGCTGGCTGGTCTGAATATTTCAGAAACTGCTGCTTGGATTTTCATGGACAACCATCTCTAGGGTTTATAGAGAGAAAATGCCTTTTGGATGGCAAGGGCCAGAGAAGAATGACAAGATTGGTTCAAGCTGGTAGAAAGGCAACAGTAATTCAAGTAACAATCAAGGCAGGCTAAAGAACATCTCTGAACACCTAACACTTCAAACTTTAAAGCAGCAGGAGACCACACCTCTCCTTTTATGTTCTTCTTTTTGAGGTCATATGAATCACATGACACTACAGAAAGAATTGCAAAAGGACTCAGGGGACACTCAAACGGGTAACTTTTAATTGCCCAATATGCTTAAGCTGAGGAAGGGGGAGGTTACAGAACCTATAACTAAATAAATAGATAAAAAGGTTTACAATTTTGTAGGAAAAGAACTTTTGAAATCATATAGCTCATTATAGTGATTAAACATTTTATTTCCTAACTAAGTAATAAGTAATACACCGATCAAATGAATAAATAAAATAGAATTACACTCAAGCAACAAATACTGATTATTACCTATTACATATTATATATTACAATGTGTCAAAAAATAAATATTTGAAGAAGAAAAATGTTTAATGTTCATTAAACTGCAGTTAGTAATATATAAATAGCTAGATATCTCCATAAAAAGTGTTAAATGCTTCAAGCTGTTTTTCACAAGTGCTAAGTGTACATTATGCTATATAATCCCTCCCCCAGCATTCCTTCTATTGTTTTAAGGCACCATTCCTTAAGTTCTATCCTTCCTGTAAGTTCCTTACCTATCAAGTCATCTCCTAAAAACAGATACTGAAATACTCACGGTTCACTACCTCTAACCAATTAAATAACATAGTATTATAATATACTCATCAAAATATGTCATCTCCATGACTTCTATTTCATCTGAAATCACTAGCACATTCAGAAGAACACAGTTTTGAGCTCTTTGAATCAACACATTCCTCATCAAAGAAAAAAAATTCAGGTTTTTAGTTAGTACAGAAATAATACGAAATAATAAATGCATGCCAAACTAACAGACCCAAGGTCACCTTTACCAATGTTTCCTCCACTCCTACGTAAAAAAGAAATAGGTTGGGTGGGTCATTAGCATACAACTAACAGGCTTTATTGTTACAATAAAAAAGTATACTGTATACTACTAGAGGGACCTCACATTACTCCAACGAGCTTGGAGATATAGCCAAATGCCAAATTATACCAGGCGAAGCCACAACACATTTCGAATCCCCAATGTCCCCAAGTAGTGCTGGAGTTTTCCACCAAGACCGCTTGGCATTTGGTCCATTACTAGGATCACTTTCTTCACTGGCCACGTGATATATACACAAGGCAGAATGGGGAACGCAAGATTTAGAAGTTTACAGAAGTTTCGCCGACTAGAATAATCTGACATTTGTAGAGCTGTTTCAGTTGCCTAAAGATGAGTAACTAGACCGTACCTTTTCCTCCAGACATTACTGTAGTGCCGCTTGGATCTACTAATTATTTTAGTTTGTGGCTCTCCTTGCACGTAACCTCTGATTTTATGATAATCATATAATACTTCTCATCATTGGTGGACCTCCGTATTTAGATTTACCAGTGGGAAGTAAATGCCCTAAACACTACTTTGTGGTTTTCAGTGATGTGGGTATATTCCATAATCTGTGATTGGATTGTATAAAGACCCTCAAACCAACCTTTAGTGTTTCCTCTCCGGGGTTCTACGGGACTCTGGGATTCCTCCTAAGGTATGATGAAGAATGAAGAAATTATCTCCTACCTACAATGTCTACCAATACAAGGGAATTATTTCTGCTAATCATCAATCAGACCACTGCTAATATTCGAGGACATCACAATACAGTCTGCCTATATTACTTTTCAATTTCAAGAATAATAAGGAAAAATAACTTTGTAGTGAGATAATTTAAAATAATCTATAGTGGGTATAGTTACATAGTAGGTCAGGTTGAGACATAAGTCCATCAAGTTCAACCACTAGGGAAATAAACATATCCCAGATATAAAACCCTATAAGACATAGTTGGTCCACTATCTGCATGGAGTTTGCAGGTTCTCCCTGTGTTTGTGTGGGTTTCCTCCGGGTACTCCGGTTTCCTCCCACATTCCAAGAACATGCAGTTAGGATTTTTGGCTTCCCACCAAAAAATTGACCTTGTATTAGAGACATGTGACTATGGCAGTCAGCCCCTTTATGGGACAGCTAGTGACATGACTATGGACTTTGTACAGTGCTGCGTAATATGTTGCCGCTATATAAATACTGAGTTATAATATTAACAATAATACTAATAATAGGAAGAAGAATATCCAGCAGATTTTACGGTTCCGCCCAACAGTCTCAGGTATTACAAATTTATTCTCCCTGGCGGTCTGAATATTAAGTATTTTTAAATTTCAAAGTGGTACATTTAAAAATATTTTTTATTTTACATTTCCCATCTGGTCCTGTCCCCCAGCCGCACGCTCGCACGTCCCATGCCTTGCCGGCATTTGTGTCCCCTGGCCTCGCATCCCCAACATTCACACGCCGGGGACGCAGATGCCGGGGGAGCATCGCTAGGCTGCACAGGTGCCGGGCGGGCATTGCCAGGGGAATCAGATGCTGGACATCGCTGGAGGACACCGCAAGCACGTGGGGACCAGGTAAGCTTTAAAACTCCCTTCCAATTCCATCTCGAGTGTGGCCCGGGGTTACCGCTTTGGTACTGAAATTTAACCCCGAGCCACACTCCGGGATACCACCAGGGAGGTTAAACAATGAGCCTCATTTCCGAAAAAGTAAAGTAAATGATTCAGGAATCCAACTGAAGATGTAGTATATCAAAACTATGAGAGTCAAAAAAAAAAGTTGAAACACAATAGTAGATTTCACTCATTTTTGCCCAACTAGCACTGAAATGTCTCTTTTAGCTGTATCATGGCAAGCTCACTGTTTTATAAAGAAGATAGTGAACAGGCGGGTAAGTTTGCCTTATTGTAGAACAGACATCACTTGTCACTTTCTGCAAAAGGCTTTAAGCAAAGGTAGCGAGATGTGCAGTAACCCACAATCACAAATTAGATTCTATTTTTTATTAGTTCAGAGTTCAGAAGAAGCAGATATTGGGTAAAAAAGACCATATTTGTTAATACTAAAAGCAAATATGAAAAAGTGCTATAAAGTACAAAATAATCCATTTGAGTCTAAAGTTATAAGCATAGATACAAAAACAAATATATAGTATTAAGCTATGAAAAAACACAATAAAAATTATTGAAGCAGTTTTATTAAAACCTAGGATATCATTCTAGTTTCACATTTTATAGAAAACTGAAACAAGAATACTGGTTGGTTTTCTAAGAAAAACAATAGTACTTTTGCTCAA
>NC_092865.1:68842158-68882047 GCF_032062135.1 Pyxicephalus adspersus | reverse complement strand
CCTATCCCACGTTGTACACTAGCCCAGCCCCCTCTGGCAGCACTACCCTTTTTCTTAACCCCTTAAAAGCTCTGGGCTAGGCCCAGCCCCCGGTCATGTAGTCACTGCGCCTAATTCTTACGGCTACCTGCCTCTCTGATATTTGGTAAGTACACTTTTGAATGGTTCATAACTTCTGATGCATGCATAAAGACAATGCCAAGAAATTGGCTTTAACAAAGTTCACTGATTATTTGGCATGTTGACAGCCCTGTCAAGAAGGGTGAGGATTCACATTACCCATCATCGCTTTCTAAGCATGTGGCATCTTCCATATTACCTGTCCTAGCCTTAGATAGTGCTTCTTTTTTTTTATAAAGGATAGGGGTTGTTTTGTGATTGGTCAGACACTGTGCAATCATATTTATAGTTATTTGGTGAATTGTGGGGACTCACAATTGTTTAGGGGTTAACCATATACAGCAGCCTTTCTGAACCTTTTTTCCAATTCAAATGCAGTTCTGGTCTTGGGGAACCTAGAAAAAATTAATTAGAAAAATGTTCATCACTTTGATGGTCAATGTGAAAAATGACACATTGATGGTCCACATTTAATACTTTTAGACAGGTAAAAAAAAATGAGTCATACCCTGAACCCTGAGACCCTGAACTATGTAGGAACCATCAGCTGGGAGGTCAGTAAGGCACAGCTCAAGGAACCCCTGGCAACCACTGAAGAATAGCTGATATACAGGGTGACTTAATTTAGATGGCTATGGTATATTGAACACATTTTAATATAAATCAATAATTTATTCAATAAACAAAAAACAAATAAATATGCATTTAAAACAAAATGTCATATATGTTTAAACTATACTATTGTAGGTTTATCTTGTTCCTGAGGAAGTGGACTTAGATCCGAGAAACGCGTCGAACGTCGTTGAATTATTTGTTTTTTGTTTATTGAATAAATTATTGAATTGTTATTAGGATTGAGTCATAGAAAATCAATGCTGTTTAAGTCCCATGGTGATTGACCAACCCTAAATGAAAGTACAGTGGTACCTTGGTATAAGCCCTTAATCCGTATAGATGAAATAAAAGAAAATTTAATCTCCCCTTATCTCACTGAGAAGAGTCGAGTGCTTTCTGGAATGGTGCTGAGAAGGGAGGAGGAGGAGATGTTCTGAAATTCACAGAGAGTTATACCGCGGGTTGTTCACTGAATGGTAGTAACTGGCGTACTGACACTCGTGGGCAGTCGTGGTTTTGTCTCGGGAGAGGTAAATAAGGGTAGCGCGCGGTGTTATGACTCATTTTTATCCTTACAAGTTCTAGCACAAAGGTTGTATAGCAAGCAAAGGTTGTATACCAAGCAAAATATTTTGTGTCTAAACATGATTTATACCAAGTTGGACTTATTCCAAAGCGGACTTATACCAAGGTACCACTGTATATATATATATCTGAACTAGGGATGAGGCATATGTAAAATAATGAACTAAGAGATTTTGTCCTTAAAGCATTTGAACATTTTAATATAACCTAATGATAACAATCCATGCAAATGTCCAATTCAAAAACATAAAAATGGCCTATGTGCAGACCATTGTTTCATAGTAGATGAGTATTAAATTCCCCCAAAGTCTATAACTCATCAATCTGTATTTTATCTCATGACATATTTCTGATATAAAATAATACATAAAACATGTGAGGTTGTAGTAACATACTGATTCCGTATGTTACCAGATTGTTATAATGTTTCAGCTGCTCATTTTGTTTGTTAATATTAAACCATGCGACCGTGATAGGAAACCAAAATGGCATAGAGTAAAATGAAAATGAAATGAGCGCATACCATAATTGGAACTGTTAGAAAGTCCTCCTAATACAAAGGTAAACAATAGTAGGAAAAGCCTAAAAATAGAAGTAGAGACAGACGTTGGAAGGAATGGAACAGACACTACAGATGAGTAAAACTGGAGGCGTATATACAAGCTGGCCCCTTGTGTATTGGCCCTAAAGTGTCATGAACAAGTCATCACAACATACTGAGAATAGCTGGTGACAAACATATCCCTTGGGGTCTTCCAATGCTGCCAGCCCCCAAGCCTTCCACACCCCACTCAGGAAGCCCTCCTCACAGACCCCCCCTTCTTCCATGCTTAATATTTCTGCAGCCGGTGCAGACCGTCTGAAATGAACCATTGTTTGGAACTTTGTCCATTTCCTGTCTGGGCCTTTACATCTAAACAACACGGACAATGTACTAGCTAGAAAAATGAGGAGGGGTCCGTGCCACGCCAGGGGCCATAAATAAGATTTTAGAAAGGCAGTCGGTAAGAACTGTGGGCATATAAGGGGTTACAAATAACATTATTACATGGAACATTCTTTCCTAATGGAGATTTTGCAGTGGCTTGGGAAGCATAACATATATGTCAAACAGGGAAAAGGCACTTGTGTGTTCTATAAATATCAAATTATTCCCAGTGCTGTTTGAGTTAATGCACAGTCTGTGTTATTGTCATTTAGAATTAAAGTTCCGTGTTCATCTCTTAGGGAAGGGGTTAATCAGATCCTGGGGCTGATGGTGGGAATCGGGTGCTAAACTGAATTGGCAAGGAAGCCTGCGGAATGTTAGGGCAGCTGTTATATGTTATGAACAGAATCAGCATTATACTGTGACAAGGCTCCTGGCATGTGCAGTGTACAGTGATAGAGAATGTCTATTTATACAGAAAATGCTTCAGACTTATTTATTGAGGTACCTGTAGTATTCTGTTTCTTCCTATTATTATTATTATTATTATTATTATTAATAATACACAGGATTTATATAGTGCCAACATATTATGCAGCGCTGTACAATTAAAATTGCTTGCAAATGACAGACAGATAAAGACAGTGACACAGGAGGAGAGGACCCTGCCCTGAAGAGCTTACAATCTAGAGGTACAGACTGATCAGCTAGCTTGTGGCTTTAATGTAGAGCCACCAGTCACACTTACAGGTCAGCAAAATGTGCCAATCCCCCCAACTGCACCTGAAAATCCTGGGACATGCACTGGTATATCGGGAGGCTGGATGGCAGAGGATCAGTAACATTATACTGACCGATCCCCTTTCGGCTCCTCCATCCTAAAAGTGCTCAGGCGAATACAGTCAGTGACACAGGAGGAGAGGACTCTGCCCCGAAGAGCTTACAATCTAGGAGTTATGTGAGTGCACTCGTATATGAGCACATTTAATGTACAGCACTGTGTAATATGTTGCCGCTATATAAATCCTGTTTAATAATAATAATACATAATAATAATGGAACAATTATAGTTTTCTAAGTTAGGTTTACAATTCAGTTGTATATGTAAGGCTAACCATAAACAGACAGAAAAAGTTAAATTTAAAGTGTACCTGTGAGGGTACAAATTTAGGAACTGCCACTGTTTTAAAAAATACAAGTTCTGTAGCAGTCAGATCATAACAAAAAAATAGCAGAGAAGAGCCTCAAAATGTCAAGAATAATTATTTTTTTTTAGAATAGTAGATATAGTGTAAATTCAAAAGATGACGTTAAAATGCAGGGTATACAGGTATATTTCCTCTCCCTGTGGGTAGGTAGACATACCTTGCTCTGCTGCATTCTTGGTTCCAGTTCCAGTTCTAGTTATACAAACAATACATTTTTTGACTTAAAGTAGGCCCCTAAAGTTTACCTAAGCAAACCTATACAAAGCTGGAAGCAGACCCAACATCTTGCCTAGAAGTTCACCCGTTATTTGTTGAGACAGAGCAGGCTGCGGAATATCTACACCGGAGCCCACTGAAAGCTACATCTGCCGCGGGTCCCTATACAAAGCCTACTTGCCAGCATGAAAAAATCTGCACACAATTCAATTCTGCAATTCTCCTAAGGTATTACTTACATAACAAAACCATTTAAATGTAAGCAATATATTTTGATTTAGGAACCAGAGTTGAATTGGGTTTATATGACTTTTGGTCCCTGAGAATAGAATTGTGTATAATAAACAAACTTTACCATCTTGGCAATACGCTGGCCCTGAAACCCTTTTGTAAAGTGTTGGCAGTGATATCAGTACAGCCCTATGATATACTGTACTGGTCTATTGCCATGAGGTCTGCTCACAGCTGCCTACAAATACACAACATAAACTTTGTATGCCATTTGTTTTATTGTTCCTTCATGACAACAAGTAGGGACACAGAGCTACATGATTAAATGGTTTCCTATCTGCAACCTTTGTCTTAAACAAAATTCTGCTGCTGAAATATGTGCCATTAAAACACAATACCTAACAGACTTACCTGATTATAAATGATTTTCATGGTGCTATTACTATCTGAGTAATGTAATGGGCCCATATACTCTTGGGTTCTTTATTATTTTTATGGTGTACCAAGGTGAATAGATAGGGGCCAATAAGACTGCTACCAGACCTACCCTACCACCGACAGGGCCACTTCCCACAGGTCCAACCCCAAAGTCAGGGAAAGCACCAGCCTGGCCAGCACCCTGCAACACAAGTGAGTATGGCAGTGACAGGTGCTAGTGATATGGGCAGCTGGAGATATTGGGTGCATACCTGGGGAATAAGCTTCTCTGATGAGTTTGCACAAGTCACCGAAGTGCTTATTATTACTAATGAGTAGCTGTGAGTAACATATGTGTGATCTGGGTGTGCATTGAGGATAAACGTGACCAGTGGCTTCATAGTGGAAGAATATTTGTCCCCGGGTTACATACGAGATAAGGACTGTCGATTTGTTCTTAAGTTGAATTTGTATGTAAGTTGGAACAGGTACATTATTTTAATAAATGCAATTGCCTGTCTGCTACTATAGGACCTGCAGCCTGTTAAGATTGCAGATTTCCTGATTTGAATTTGGGGTGATGGGGGTTTCCCCACCCAATTTGACCCCATTCATATCTAAGAGGTGTCCGTATGTTGGATGTCCTTTACATGGGGACTACCTGTATTTTATTTTCTGTACTGTTGATATATCATAAAAATGCAGATAAGGCACTGCACAAAGTAGAACAGCAGGGATGACGTGGGGTACCTAGAGTAGGGGGACTGTTAAAGGCAGTGCAATTAACTTCTAATGCAATTCTGAGCTGCATAATTTGCAAATGGGTTGAAGTTATAGACTTGGATGTGGCAGGAAGGGACATTTTATTACATGTTGACGTGTGAGTATATGACCTCAGTAATATAAAGAACACAGAAAGAAGGGTTTCTTTGGCTACAACATATATATTTTGTATTAGTGATAACTTCTCATAATACATAACAAAACAGTGATTGGTCACCTCTGCAGGCACCACTCCAGATCATTACCATTTCGACCCTGTAGGGGCGCTAGACAATGAACTACTAACAAAAATATACAACATTATCCAAGTTATATCACATATACCGACAATGGTGTCGCAAACGTAAGTAAGTTACCCAACGCGTTTTGCCTAATTTAGGCTTCTTAGGGGTGTCATACCGTTTTGGCGAGGTTGAGCACGATTATTTAGCAGTATCTAGGTTGACAATAGGTATAAAATATCAGAATATCACAATAACAGCAATGTATCAAAGTGCAGTATGTTTTCTTAATTCACTAGACATACACCTGAAATCATTATGTCCAATCATATCCAGTGATATTCAATTGTACTATATTTCTAAGCAGAATACATCATTCAAATCGACCATGATTTTTGCATCATATTGACACTTGTAGTCATCATACCAGAAAAGAAAAGAAGGCAAGATGACTTACATGTTTCTTCAGGATGTATCATATGTTGTATGTATATAGTCTGAAGGGAACAAGATCCCAAATGGACCCAAAGTATGGGCAAAGCATTTCCCCTGGGATAAAGTAGGCTTTTTGGTTGGGCACCCCAAAGGTAGGGCCCACAGAGAAACCTACAATGATGTAAATATATATAAGTAATAAATAAATATGTGACCTCAGTATATTAGAGGTGACACACATTATGAATGCAATATGTTATAATCATTGCTGGGCTCTACTGGGGCTCACAGGTGGGACTAAAAACCTAAAAAGTGTGACTATGCCCACATATTAGTCACACCCACATTGTGTTCTGCAGACTGCTGTCTGTAAAAAAAATATGAAAATTGTAAAAAATGTTTCAATAATTTTTGGCTTCTTGTCCATAAAAAAATAAAAATGAGTATGACAACCCCTTCTTGTGGTTCAGTCATCTCTTGTTAATTAAACATACCCTGCAGAATTCCCAGTTCAACCAAACCTATGACTGCTGTAATGGCTATGGTGTCCCACTCAATGGGTAATTTATACAAATGATTGTAAAGTCCAATCGTGAAATTGTGAAAAAGATGAAAATGTAACAACCACCCCATTGTTATAAGCGCTAATTAACTAATTCCCATATAAAGCTCAACAATCGGATAAATTTAGCCTTGAAGAAATATTTTTTATATAACAAAATCATTCTTACGATACTAAGTCAATATGTTTTGTTTACTGGTTACATCCCGCTGGTTTCATTTGAGCCATTTGGTGTAAATAAATGAATTGACACAATGCAATGTAATTGTAGATTGAGCAATTATAGAGACAACAACGCACAACATCCGGGACTTTGTCAGCAAGACATATTGTGCATGTTAGAAAATAAATAGTGAGCTAGAAGAGCAGATAAACCTCGGCTTGGGAATGGGAGACATTGTTAAACTGCATCTAGTGGAAAGGAAGGAAACAGTTAAACTTCGCATAGCTCAAGCTGTGATGGAATCTCTTCATATAGAAGAAATATATCTAAACAGCTCAAGGTTATCCCTGGAAAACAAAGGAAATGATGAGATTTACCCTCATAGAACATTTCACTGTAAAGGCATCATTGCCTTCATCTCAGAATACACAGTAAGCATCTTCAATATTTAAACAAATATTATATATATATATATATATATATATATATATATATATATATATACACACAGGTTGTGTCTCTAATCTAAGTTTAGTTATTCTCTGTTGTTAGCCATTCAGAGCTATGATTCGATTTTCTGCTTTCTTTTCTAGCTCAGGGTTTGGACACCTATCCCTAGTTTTGGAAAGTCTTGCCATCAGGTAGGGAGGAGAGGGAGCCAATCTTAAACAAAGGATGTTTGTCTGTCTTGCCCCATTATTTGGTAATGGTAAAGATGAAAATCTGGGGTATTTCCTTGTAGAGGGTAATTTTTTAGTAAATGTTAACCTGTGAAGTTGGGTCTGGCTCAGCCAGTGCTTGAACATAGAGCCATGGACCTGCATGCCCTGTCCTTGCCCTGTTACCCTGAGTGTGGCTCGGGGTAAAAAAAAAAACATGCAGAAAGCAGAAACCCCGAGCCACAATCAGGGTAGCTAAAGGCATTAAAAAAACACACTTACCTTGTCCCATCGGCATCCCCCAGCATACTACTCGTAGGTCCTCGGTTTCCTGGTGACGTCCGCGTGAGGGGTGCATCGGGAAATTTAAATAATTTTGTGTTGGATTCAATACAAAACAGCTGTATTGATTCCAATACAAAGAAATCTTTATATAATATATATATAACTTTATTATATATTATACATGCTACTGTATATTACAGGTTTCAGTATTTTTATGCAATCCTATTTTACCAAATTTTTGTGTTTTTTTTATTTAAAGTTTATTATTACATTTATTAAATATTGGACATATTTGGGTGAACAACGGCCTACAACGTAAAATAAATTTCCATGCAAAACAATATACTGCTTTTTACATAAAAAAAATACGGACAGAATCGGAACGCCAGGGGGGTTATAAAAATGGTGGTTTAAATATCCCCTCAGAAATAAAAGAACAAGAAGGTGGTTGCTATCAAAGTGACATTTGAGGCTTTTGCTAAACAGATACTAGTTTAATAATAATAATAATAATAGTGAGGGCTTGGGGGCAGTGATACTATGACATTGTGCAAGGACTTACATTGGAAAGGTATGGTATGTAATGCTTAAAGCAGAATTAAAGTTCCACATTTACACGATCGGGCCGGTCAGTATTGCAAAGAGACAGGCGATGTCCCTGCTGCAGTAATCTCTCCTAGCTGCCTAATTGCTCCGGCTTTCTGTTGTTCTGCTATAAAGGTTCCGTCTCCCTATCTCATGGAAGTGCTTGTAGTGACTGCTCCTCACAGGGTCACATAGTTGCCTGTCTGCTACTATAGGACCTGCAGCCTGTTAAGATTGCAGATTTCCTGATTTGAATTTGGGGTGATGGGGGTTTCCCCACCCAATTTGACCCGTTATTTATTTTTGTATATCCTGTACCCAAATGGGTTTCTCCCAAACTTCNCATTTTTAATAAAGACTAGGGATGCCCAGCTCCAATTCTTGATAGCCAGGATGGGCCAGAATGAACAATTTTAGTATTTTCATTAAATTTAGTAAATGATGTAAGGTATAATTTGCAAAAAGAAAATTATTTTGGGAAGGACTTGTATGTAGCCCTCAACGGCCGAGTTGTGCACCCTTCCCTTACCAGGCACCTGGCACTCTACTGTTCCTAGCGGATTTACTATTTGTTATTTTTCTGTGCAAAAACAAAAAGAAAGAAATGGGACTATTGGGGGCCCATTTTTGGCACAAGAAAGGAACTTTTAATAACATCAACAACTATATGTCCATTGTACCCCTGAAAATCACTCAAACCATCTTAGTTTTACTTTCTATGTTGACTTCAAAGTATTTTATTATAATGGAAAAGTTTTCCTAAAATCTTTGGATTTTAAAGACATGACCATACTCTATTTTTCTCATCTTTATTAAGAAAGACCTACAATGCAGAAACAACAGAAAGGTGTTTAAGCAACATGAGCATTCAACCAAAATTCAGTCATGGTCTAGAATACTCTATGAAGAAATATTTGCAAATTCCGAGTCTCAGAGTTTTGGGTAAATCAGCTTTTTAACACAAGATACTGATGTTCAAATGAAAAGAATTTAAGGGCAGGCAGCACCCATCACTTTTTTTTAGAAGATTTTCTTTTCTGACTTCTTCAGTTCACAGAGCTGAGTGGAATTTCAGTATGGTTTATTCTGGATATGTCAAAGACAAGAAACACAACTCTTTGTTGGTTCTACAAACCAACATTCTTTTTTAACCTCCCGACCGTTAAGCCTGACCTTGGTACGGGCTAAAAAAAGTTGCTCTTTTGGTTAACCCCGAGATTTTCCGTACATTAAAATCCCCACTTACCCAGGTAAGTGGGGATTTTAATGTAGGGAAAATCTCGGTCCCCCTTTGCTCATCCAGCGTCGTGTTCCAGCGTCGTCCTCTGTCGATCGTCGTCCGTCGATCTTCCTCTACAGCGTCGGGTGCCTTCTCCTATACCAGCGGGACCGGTAAGATGCTGGCCGGCGGACCACAAGATGCCGGCCGGCTTCTTACCTGGTCCCGCTGATCGTCCCGCTTCGTTCTCGTTCCAGCGCCGGGTGATCTCTGAAACAAGAAGCCAGCCGGCGGAGGAAAAAAACAGCCGGCCGGCTTCTTGTGCGTGTGTGCGCGATGACGTCAGCGCGTGTGCGGGAAATTCAAATTGAAACTCATTCAAACACATTTTGTATTGGATTGGATACAGGAGTTTGTATTCAATCCAATACAAAATGAATGAATGAGTTTCAATTAAAAATAAATACAAAGTATGTATTTTGTATTGGATTGGATACAGGAGTTTGTATTCAATCCAATAGATAATGAGAGTTTGAATTTTGTTCTCATTTTGTATTGGATTGAATACAAAGTCCTGTATCCAATCCAATACAAAATAATAGAAAATATATTTATGTGGTTTTGTCTATAGGTATGTGACGGACACTGAGGAGGTGTTTTAGAAAAATATATTACTATACATTATACCGAATTATCGCATTTTCAGTATTTTTCATTTATTTATGTATTCTTGTTTAAGCTGAATTTTGTGTTTTTCCTTTACCTTTATTAAAGTAATTTTTTTTTTTTTTTACATGATTGTGTGTTTGAAACATTTTTTATATTCATTATATCTACTAGACCCCTATTCGGACATATTTCTGTAAGTTACAGGTCTACAATTTAAAAAAAAAAAAATTTCATGAAAACCTGTAACGCTTTTGGTACAGAAATCTAGACCTCAGTGTAACGCTCAGGTGGTTAAAGGCTTCACCATAAATGTGCATTATGGTTTAGAGTCTGCAGGGCTTTAGTTTCTTTAAAAAAGGTGAGCCATCTCCTTGATTCATCTTTGATAAAACATTCAGCACTGTTCTGATAAAACTAAGAAGGAAAGCCCAGGTATCATTCATATCCTTTGTAAGTGTGGATTTGTAAATAACTTTAGGCAGCCTGGAACTTTGCTATGAAGAGAACTAGCGTACAGTTAAAGTGTATGTACTCTAAACCCTAGATATGTTTTTTATCATGTCTATTTTTCTTAATCAAATAACTGTTTTGTGAAATAATGCACACTTTATTACCTGTAAATTCTTCTAGTAACAACATTTTAAAGTATGAGTAATTGTCACACAGTTGGCAACAGTATTGTCAGCCTGCCATGTGCATTGTTTAGGTTGACCAATGGATTATCTATCAGGTCTACCAGATAGGCAAATCTACAACCAAGGAATTGTTTATCATTACGTATAGAGCCAGCAAAACTGTCACACCAGCAACTCACCGCCTTTAATATCTTGGGAAATGGATCACTATGGAACTATTGTTAAGCATTGTTCTATAGAACAGTCAGCAGAACTTAGTTTCCAAGTATAGGTAAATGAAATTGAAAATCTGTCCACTATTTATAAATATGGTAAACTGTCCAAAAGACTATAGAAAAGTTATATAACATATATGTTGAGGCAGACATGATAGAAGAAGAGCTAGGATTAAAGAGGAACTAAACTCAAAAGTGCCTAAAACTACACTAAAAATACACTTACCTTCAATCCCGCAGCGCAGTCGATCGCTCCGGAAGTGTCCTCCAACGGGTTCGGCATTGTCCCGGGATCCCTCTCTGAGCCAGCGCACTGGGCACTGCCATCTTCTCCTCTTTGTCCGGGTTCTTCTTCCTTCTTCACCTGACCCAGGAGCGAGATCGCTTGACGTAGGTTGGAAAAAAACTTGCCGATCTCACTGCGCATGCGTGAGATCAGCAAATTTTTCTCCTTTCACAAAAAGGCTCCTTCTGCGCATGCCAGGAGCACCCAAGAGCCTCCTAAGATGCGTGACATAGGTATCCCTATCGAGAATTGGGGGGCGGTGCTGCTCCCTTTTTTTCAACCTAAACCTAAACAAACAGAATTTTTACCTTACATAAAAGGGTTGTCTAAAAGTACATAAAAGTGAAATTAGATACTCTTTAAAGTGTGTATCTCTGTATGAGTGTTTTATGGGGTATTTGAAGCAAGTAAGATGTAGAACGGAAAGCTTGATGAAATGTGTCATGACACTGGGGTAAATTGTACTCAATATGCAGGAATATTTAATAAAGCAGAGTAAAGAGTAATGATGAGGTGCACAGCGCAGTAACCCATTGTAACCAATCAGATATCACCTTTTCCAGAGTTCAGAACTCTGGAAATGATTGCTGATTGGCTGTTATAGGCTCCTGCACTTTGCTTGATGCCTTACTTAATCATTTATTAGCACTGATAAAAGGCCAACCACAAAGTTTTCAGACTGAATCTTGAGAAGCAAGTTTCTATCCTGTTCAACTAAGGATTTCAGAATGAATATCTCATTAGCCTCAACCTAAAATTACTTGATGTGTACGACATCTCTAGCATGTCTCATCCTCTTCCCTCAAAGGTGTGACATCAATTCTGAACTTCTATAATGCACAGCAGTCTACAGAATCCATTGCAATTCAAATAAAGGAATATATTAGAAAGTGATGTCTAATTGGCCCTTTTGGCTGATTGAAATATAAAGGTAAACATTTGCACTCTCACCATAGGCAAAGGGGACTTTATTTTAAGTAAATGGAGCCCAGCTCAAACTTAATTGCATAAACAATTAAGATCTAGTGGTCTTTATATAACATTTCTATGCTAGGATGCTTTTGATTACCTCCACTGTTAAACATGCACAGCAAATACACTGAACATAAATTATAGCTGAAGAGGATGTGATAAGTGTGTTATCCTTAACTACCCTTAGGCCAAATGTGTTCTGCAACCCCTTGTAAAGCTTTATAGCTTTTGACACTTGTTTAATATTGTGGGTTGGTTGGCACCTGCTAGTTCTTAATGTGAAACTAATCTGATCAATGCCCTTAAAGCCGCATTCACACTTGCAATTATAGTCGTTGGAAAGGATCTTTCACGATCCTTTCCAACGACTAAGCACTCCACGATGCATGAACGAGCTCTGTACATACAGCTCTATGGGGAGGGAGGGGGAGAGCAACGGAGCGGCACCCCGCTGCGCACTTTCCCCCTTCACTTGCATTACGATCGTTCATCGTGGATCCGCCAGGATGGTCGTTCAGACGATGAATGACGCGCACTGTACACATTTCAGATTCTCGTCCGATAGCGGCCCTGAGCCAATTATCTGGCGAGAACCATTGAAAGTGTGTACGTAACTTAAGGCAGAATAATGCCAGAAAATATTGTAGTTTTGAGACCCTTTGTAAGGTTTTTGCTTTAATTTGCAAATGTGCACAACTTTTTTACACAATATGGTAGAGTAATTATTATTATTATTAAACAGGATTTATATAGCGCCAACATATTACACAGCGCTGTACATTAAATAGGGATTGCAAATTGACAGACTAATACAGACAGTGATACAGGAGGAGAGGACCCTGCCCCGAAGAGCTTACAATCTAGTAGGTGGGGGAATTCCATACACAATAGGATGGGAGAAGAAACCAATTCAGTGTCACAGTTTCCACACTTCTCTTGTTGCTGGTGATTCTGTCTTCACCCAGTCTTCTCCCATGTCTTCTTTCTGGATTAAAGTCTTTATCCTTTTTATCTATGCCAAAGTTTTTGTCCTTTTTCTTTGACCTGGTACAGGATTGTGCCAAGACTATACACTGAGCTGTGTAGAAATAACTTAATATGTTTTGGTATAAAATAAAACACTAAGAAATATTACAATTGCAATAAGTACACTAAGTACACTAAATATTACAATTACACTTACCAAAATTACCAAAAATAAGACCTCAGTGCTTTACCCTTCATTACCCAACCCTAAAAGGAACCACTAATGTAAACCTTACAGCTAACACTTTAACTGGCTTAAAAATTAACCTCCAACACTTAAGTGTAACCTTTACCCTTGGGAGGTAGGAATGGGCATTAACAACCCCCAAACCAGCGTGAATATTTAAACTTGCTTTCTTCATCTTTAGTAGCCATGTATACAGTAACACCACCTCCCACATCCATACATACTATGTACATACTATCCTAATCTCCCTCCAGCAGCCATAAATGTTCTAACATTCCACCCACCAGCAACCAAACATATGTTACTACTTCTCCTCCTGCAGCCCTACAGATGTCACAAACCCCTTTTCTCTCCAGCAGCCATGCCAATGCTACAAAACTCCCTACCCCCTGCAACACCCATTACATGCATATGGTATCCGTACCCTTGTATTTGCCATGTATGTGCTAAATTCATAATCTAGCAGCCATGTATACACTGCAACTCCCTCTCTCCCCCTTGTCATTTATTTATCATCCCCTAGCCAATTTACACTACCTCTACTAAATATATATACACCACCCCCCCAGCCATATGTATGCACTTATTCTCCTAAGCCATATAAACCAGTGGTCGCCAACAAGTAGTTTGCGGCTCTGGCTTGTGCGCCCCCCACTGGGCCACAGACCATGTCACCAGTACAGATCCCGGGCAGTGGGTGGGTTGTGTCTCTTAATATGGGTGGGTTCTGGCATCATGACGTCACTCTGGGGGAAGTGTCTTCACCTTTGAGTGATGCGCAGTCCAAAGTCCATAATTTTGGTGGTCCGTGACGTTCAAAAGGTTGGCGATCACTGATATAAACAGTACTTCCCCATAAATTAACACTAGCCCAACCCCTCCACCCCAATATATACTAGCCTCTCCCATCCTGTACACACCAACCTCAACATTTAGCTAATATAAACCTCCACTTAAGTCATATGTACACCATTTCTAACCTCAATCATATATTTACTTCAATATTCTCTATTGTCTTAGCTATACAGTAGCGTTTAGGCTACCAACACTAGGACAATGGCCACAACAAACTCTGGTAAATAACACACAAGACATTTAAAAGGTTTATTTTCATTTTCCCTATCTTTCCCTCTCTTTCGGTAAGGAAACACAAAAAAAAAGGTACATTTACTTTTTGAAGATATTAAGGGTTTCATCCCCTGGCCATGAAAGCCATCAAAGCTTCCTTGAGTCCACGTGGAGCTCTTAGGGAAGGCACCACTTTTTAAGATAGTGGTTGAATTTTACAGCATTTCCCATAAACATTTTGGACATCTATTATTGTGTTTATTTAACATAGGCAAGATGCGTGCACATATACTTTTAAATATTTTTATCCCACAGATGTAGAATAATGTCCCATATTATATTCCTCTAGTTCTGTCCCATCTTCTCTGCACTTCCAGTCTCTGTGTTCTTTTGGCCAGTCTTCATAAAATGCACCTTTAACCCCAGTCTTTCTCTCTCCTCTGTGAAATCAGAATTATCACTTTTGAAAAACGCCCTGGAATTTCAGCAGAGGGAATTGTGTGACCCCATCAACCTCCTTGTGTCTAGCAGAACAGAGTTATTCAGTAGTTCAGCTCTACTAACCCCTTAACCACGAAGAGAGCATTGTGTCTTTTCAGTAGAGCAATTGCTATTACCGATCCATTCTCTGCCATAATATAAAAAGTATCTGCACAAATAGGACATACTGCACTACAAATATAAACCACATTGTGTGCTTTTAGAAAAAGACAAATAGTGAAAAAGCTAGAGAAATGGAGGAAAATGACTTTTAATGCTGGCGAAAAAAAACTATTATATAATTTTATAAAGCAAAAATCATACAAAGACATCCAGCACCTGCAAACGGAACTGAAAAGCTGAAATAATGATAGCATTATGGAAAGAGCTATGAGAATTATTACAAAGAATGCCATCTACATGTGAATAAGAAAACAGAATAATACACAGGTAAACTGTAAATGTACTTTTGTTATTAAAATCTTGTTTAGAACATTTTAGTGTCTGATATCTGTTTGTTTTATTTTATTTACTTCATTATTACTTGATTTTATTATAACAAAGAGAAATCATTTTTAGCAGTGGAAATTAAGTTCAGCCCAAATTGCTAGTAATGGACTAGGTCATATTTGTCTTGTTTGCAGACTTGTCCCAAGAGAATAGCTATCATTGGAGATAAGTCATATGTAGCAGTTGGCATCATTTCACTGCCTTAACCTTCACCTCAAAGGTTATATAACTCATGCAACATGAGGAAAAATGCAAATTATCAGTGTTCTGCTAGAAAATGTGCTAAAAAAAGACAAGACAACCAAGTCCAAATATACTATAAGAAAGTTCCAACCATTTACAGTCAGTTCAGGGAACAATAATATGTTTTTGGACCATACCCAACATCTCCTAAGGGAATATTGCTGAGCATGGTCAGAGAGAAAGGATTGTGTCTAGTAGAAGATGGCTGGAGTGCTTGGTGTCTTGTAGTTTGTGATGAGAGCTGCATGGAGAATGGGAGGTAACTTCTTGATCCCAGGAATCATTTTTGGGGCAATCCCAGTGGGATTGTGAAAATTGATTGGAAGACACAAGCTCTAATTCCATGGTCAAAAAGAGGCGTTATTTGTGTTTAACATGTGCCTATGCATTTTGGAGGCTTCAGAGACCCCCTTGCCAGGCTGAAAAAATAGAAAAAGAAAGCTGAGTTTGGGTACCAGTGAAAAAAATGTTGCTAACAACTGTGTATATCACCTGCCCTGTCTTGAATTCAGCAGCCAACTGCTTTCTTCAAAATAAACTGGAACTTGCGTCACATGGCATTCAAGAGCAGACATGGACAAACTATGGCCCCGGGCCATATACGACCCGTTGGGCTTTTTTATCCGGCTGAAGAAGAGAGAGAGTTCAATGGGCCAGACAAAATGATCTGCGGCTCTGGAGGTGCCCCTCCAAGCGGGGTCAGTAAAAGGACCTCGCCGGGGTTCGCACCGCCCAGAGCCGCGAACTATGCCCCCTGTTAAAATCCCGGGCTCGTAGAAGTTGGTGCAACAACCTGCCCACTCTCCCATTGCAGGCTCAGATCTGCGATAGGTGAGTGGGCGGTGTTATGCCATCATGGCGTCACGTTCAGTGGCGTTATGATGCATAACCCTGCCGACTCTCCCATTAGGCCGGCCTGTCTGCTACATTTCAGGTCAAATTGTGGCCCCTGATTAAAATAGTTTGCCCACCACTGTCCAAGAGTCATAAATGATGTTTTCACCAAAATAATGCAGCTATATAAAAGAAAATTATGTTCATTAGGGCCATTAGCCCAACATATCTTATCCCAAAACATATTTTCCAAAACTCTGTCCTCTCTGCAGAATATGCATTTTGCATACATGGCTGGCTAGGTCTGCAGATAGAGAGAAAGTTACCTTAGCAAAGAATAATTTTCAAAAGCTAAAACTTTTCAATTACATTTTTAACACATAATGTATAGAAAGAGCAGGAGGAGTTAGTAATATGTAACACAGGGTACATGGGTCAGAAATAAGTAACATAGTATTTATATAGTATGTAACACTAAATTTAGGGATCATAGGGTGTGTAACACAGACATGTCATAGCTAAAGAGGTGCCTAAGAATGTCTCCTTCAGCTTTAAACCACCAATTGTGGCCAACGTAGTATGGATTGACAATACAAGTAATGCCACTTCCGGAAGCAACATAAAGAAGTAGGTCCAGGAAAGGGATGTGGACAGAATGATAGAGGGCTGGGTTCAGGGCTCACCCCAACACGATGAGCAAAACAACTGAGCCCCAATGCTGGGGTTACTGGCGGGGCCTGGGAATTATTGCTGACTCCGGGTCTTTCTTGGCTCTGACACTTGCTGGGAGTTATTGCTGCCCCTTACTGTCATTGTTGATCCTGAAGCTTACTGGGGGTTATTGTGGGCCCTAGCTTGACAATTGAGTATAGGGGGGGGGGTAATTATGGGAATATTTCAGGGCATTAATAATAGTCCTGACACTTGCTGAAGATTGGTGCTGGGATTTATCATTGCTGACCCTAACAGTGGTTGGAGGTTATAATGCTAGCATTTGCTGGGCCAGTCTTTCCTCAATTTTACCCTTTGGCCCCTATTTCTGTAAACTGAAACAAAACAAAAAGGGTAAAGTGGCACACTTCTCACATGTACCCCACTTTCTGGTCACACATACAAGTGTGTAATTTTAGGAATTCCCCTTGAATATATTGCATTGATCCCTTCATAAGGTGATACTTTGACTGCTCATCTGACTGTTCTTTGGCGTCTTTGCCCTTTTTACCCAACCTTACAGTGATGTATTGAGATGATGATAAATTTAAACCTGTCATATGTTCCTTTGCCAAAGGCTATCCTACCTTCATTAGTGTAATTTGTCTTGTGCTCAAAGTTGAATCTTACTCTATATTGAGACACCTTTTACAAGCTTCTTAACCAGTCACTTAGAGATATCACTATTTTTACACCTTTTTATTTTATTCTGGTTGATATTTATAAAAAAAAAAAAAAAAAAGGGGGCATCTAAATTTAAAAAAAGAAATTGACATAGTAAGGCAGACCTAAGGCTTCATTGCTGTCATTGTTACTGCAAGATTTACGTGCCTGCAAGATTTTACTTGTCTGACTGACTCTTGCTTACAAAAATAAAAATTAAGTGAGAACTTCTTATCAGCTTACTTGTGTTGTGTTGGCACAACATTGCATTAAATCCAAAGGTCCAGCATGACAATCGGGCATCTTGATTTATCAGAAGGATATCAGCAAAGGATATTTTAATATTCTTTCCATAATTGTTTTTCTCTCTCAAAAAAGCTTTATATTTTTTATTTTAATAATAATATGTGGTTTTGGTGTTACTTAATAGCTTTGCAGTAAACTTGATAAAACTTGATTATCTTGCCAGTATCCTCCTTATTACTGAAGGCAAAACTCTTCAGACTGATTTCCCAATTGTAGCATTTTCTACCATTTGAATAAAGCTAAATAAAATATATACAAAGTAAAAAGTCCTAAATGAGAATTAAAAAAAAGGAGCCTGATAAAATGGACCATGCAGGTAAGAGGAAAAGGATAAAGATCACATGACTTGACTTGAAAAAAAAAGTATTCCTAATTATAAGTTGACTGCACCTGGGTGCTTCACAGAGGATGGCGGTCTCCCTGCATTTTGAATAATACAAGTCCTATGAATAATCTTAGGTTTTGAAGACAACTCTCTGCTCAAACTTCGTGAGGGATTAAGGACTAATAATAGAGATTGAATAATATTGTGGAGAATATATATGGGATACTGCCATTGCTGTGTGTTGTGGTTTTACCTTCACTTTTTGCCTGCCGCCATACCAAGTAACACATTGTACCTGTAGTTTTGATAACCCTTGTGCTGATACACCTACTATCTGTACCTATGACATCCCTGAAGAAGCAGGGAAACGCGTTGGATGATCTCAACATATGTACAATGTATCTAGCCAATTTATGTTATAGCGTTATTTAAAACTCTCCCTGAATCTTGGTATATGGGAAGAGGCATGCATGATTTTAAACATTGTTTTTAGAATTAAGTAAATAAATTCAAATGTTTTATGATATTAACTGCCGTTAAAGTCCCATATTTTGCTCTTTGTGACTCTAGCTCTATATTAGGGCTGGTGGCAGTGTTTTTATTTGCTAGGAAATCGGGCAATATAAATAAGTTGACTGCAATATATGGATCATTTGCTTAGTGTGCTTAGCCACAAACAGTATGGCAAGAAGACTGTGGATAGGATTATAAGTACGTTAATGACCGTTGTCCATTCTAACCATGGGCCTTTTCACTCCATTGATTTGTAGCTCCCCTTATGCCCTTTGTGGGACCTTCACAGTGCACTTCCTGTGCACCCCAACTCGCCCATTGCTAAAGATAGCACATCCCAAGTCACACTCAGGGTCACTTAAAACTTAAAAAAAAAACATTTACCTTGCTCCATCGGCGTCCCCCAGGGGCCTGCTGGTCCCCGCAAGTCCTGGGGACACGTCCTGCTCCTCCGATCACCGGGGTTTGCCGGTGACGTTGGTACATGAGTTGGTGCGGGCGGGAGGATCGGCGGGAAATTCAAATTATTTTGTATTGGATTCTATAAAAAAAAAACTGTATTGAGTCCTATACAAATAAATCTTTATATATATATATATATATATATATATATATATATATATATATATATATATATATATATATATATTATACATACCAACGTACAGTTTTTGTGTTTTTATATTTAAGGTTTATCATTAAATTTCAATAAATATTGGACATATTTTGGTGGGTTATGTGTTAGATTTTTTGGAGAAGACTTCATATGGCATTTGTTTTCAACCTTCTTCACAATAAGTATAGGCCCGTTGATAAACATTCGGATTTTAAAACTGTAGCTAAATAAGTCATTATCATTTTACCCACTTTCTTTAGGTCAATGTTAGCATAGATGCATGCAACATCATCATTATCTTTTTTTTGTTTTTAATTGTTTCGGTGTCATTATTGGAAAAGGGATCCTTTGTTATGGGTTGCTGAATGCATGTGCTTCTTAATAGTAAAATAAGACAACATGACAGATTTGCTAAAGCTAGTAAATGCCACTTCTGTGTAGAATTTTGAATGCAGTTGCCATGTCTATACAATATACAGCAATGACTTTGTATCCAAGGTCAATGCTTAGCCTTTATGAAAATACCATTATAACACTTATTATGAATATGTTTAGTTTTGGAGATAATAGCTATTGTCTGTAACATGAAGCCTTAATGTGGCAATGTATTCAGTAATTCTGACACAAAACTAACTTTTTTTGGCATACATATTCAGCTTTCTGAATCAATATGGAAAACATTTTAAACACAAATCAGAACAGTGGTACTCTGACACCAGGAACACAGAATACACTTACTACCATTTATTTTACTGATCTTAATAACTATGACATTAAGAATTTATTCTCCATTAGGAGTAGTCAACTAAAATCTCCACACTATGGATGCGAGGGGGAGTCATTCCCCAAATTGGGGGAAAGTATTAGCTTACATTCTCGTATGGGAGGCAGAAGGCATACAAAATGCAATCTCCTTGCATTCCTGAGTAAAGCTTTTGGAATGGAATTTCCCTTACTTCCAATACAAATTTTATTAATTGAATATGAAGAGAAGATGGTCCAGTAGAACCTAAAAAAAAAAGGAGGTCAACGTTGCATCAATTTGCAACTAAGTACAATAAGAGTTGTGAATATGCAGTTGAAGCATGGCCTCCACTCTGTAGGCTTGAGGAGACAAAGAGGGCTCAAGTGGATATTGTAAAGTGCAAAAATGAAGCTTCATAGTCCTTACAATATTTTTAATGTATCATATAACATCTGTCCTAAATTACTGACAATTAGTGGGATAAAAGTGGTCTCCCGATGGTGAAAAAGGCATTTTCACCATCAGTTCTGTATCTCATGAAACTCAGGGAATATATGAAAAGACTCATCTACCCCGGTATAGAAGGATAAAATTGTGATCTTCAGTTTGAAGTTGCTGAACCTCATCAGTTCCAGACCCTGAGGATTCATTCTTAGGTAGGGCAGCATGCATCTGAAGCAGCATCTTTAGATTTCTGGTTTTGAATTGGAGATTTCCCATTTGCAGTATAGTGTGGACATTAATATCACACTTGTTCCTGATTTGGATGGAATAAATCTCCTTGTTGGTTTAAAGACTTGAGAGGGTCCATTTCATTTGTGCTACCCTGACTATGTCCTGTTTGACCACTTGGAGGACCATTGATGAAAGGCTTCTAGCTCTGCAATCAATGCCTCCAGGTTAGATCTATTAGGCGAAGCCTAAATCAGGATCTCCAGAGATTACTGTAAAGTGTGAGTAGGGGTAGCAGTGTCACCATCTGTGCCCGAAAAAATTCAAATTTGCAAAATCAGTGCAAAAACATGGGAGTCTCCTGGACTCACAGATTGGCCTAGCTTATCTATGTAGCGTACAAGTTGACCAAGAGGCGCATGGTGGTGGATTCTTGTGAATATGCAACTGATAACTCACAGATCAGCACTTATGTGGTTGAGAGTCTCCTTATCAGCCTGGGTCCTGACTGTGGATTCTACTATGGCAAGGCCTGGGTCGAGTATTGGCCCTTTCTCAAACATACTGGCACCACGTTGTCACAGCATGTACTTGGCAAAGTCGGCATCCAGTGGAACATTTGTCAGTGTTCTGCCAGTAGTAAGAGACATATAGGCCATCTTCTGTCTTGCTTCTGACTCCAGTTCCCACTAGGATCCAAATTACAAAAATATCGGCATCATGCCTGATACAGGGGACTGCAATTTTTAGGAAAACCCCAATATTTTTTTTTTAAATTCCTAAAGGTGTGAATAAGCAGCAAATGAGATTAAAGCCATGAACTTTGGTTTACTGTCAGTCGGCGCTATGTGGATCAAAGCTTGAATTTAGCAAATCATAAAATATCTGTACAACCCCAAAAGTTTATGTGAATCTTTGCCGACTGCTAATTGAAACTGTACAAATCAAATCTTGAATTCTGCCAAGCCAGGTCTCTCTGATTTAATGTTATTTATCTGTCATGAAATATTATTGTTACAACTGTACCCAGTGTACAATTTTTATTCTAAGGCCATCTTAACATGGAACTGTGGCCTTTAATAAGAGGTCTTACATTTGACAGCTCACCTCATTATGTAGTAGTCTAGGACAGTCCGTTTCCCTGTAAAAATATGAAAGAATTAAACTCAACAAGTTTAGGAACAAGTGGTGAACCGTGCATATGCAGCCAGTGGAACAATCTTGGCAAAGCGGGAATACCAGAAAGTACAGTTTACTTGACAATCTTTCCCCCTTGGACAGTAGCAACTTTCTTGATGTTTGGGCTACATGCTTTAGCTAAAAAGAAGTTAACTTGATGGAATATTTTTTTTTTTTTTGTGACCATGCACGGGATTAGCCTATTGTTAACTTTATGAGCTAATGCTGCTAGCGGGAAGAGAGCACCTGAAATTGTGATGTCATGCAGAGGATGCAGATAGGCCACATTTGTTCCTATAATTGGAAAATAGTGTAATAAAAGTATAAAAAGCTATTGTTGTGCTTTAAAATAATGGTACACTGCAGCCAGATGCTCAGATCTCAGACATGACCCTCCATGCTGTGAGAGCATTACCTTTCCAGGTGAGAATTAGGGATGCAAGTAGGCATAAACCAAATTTCAGATTTCTTTTTTCTATACTGAGTTAAGGTCAGTGACTCAAAAAAGTATTGAAGACAATGAATAAAACATAACAGCCAGGAAATCATCATTTAAAGAATGATATCAATTTTTGCCATAAAATTCAATAATATATATATATATATATATATATATATAATCTCAATATATATATTTTTTATTTATTTATTTTTGAACGTCAAAAAAGTCAGCCTAACATGCCAAGTGCTTTATGCCATAGCAATCAATCATTTTTTGATTAAAACAGTGTTAAAAGTTGCAGTGTCAAAATGTAAAGGCTTGCTGTATGCTACTGTACTGACTGGTAACAAAAAGTTTAATTGTGTTGCAAAGTTTTATTCTCTAAGTCTGGACCTTCCCACACAGTAACATTGAAAAAAATGACTGTTTAGAAATTGCAATTACAGAGGATGAATTGTTTTCTCTTTTTTTAACTTTGTAGAGTTAAATGCCAAAAAAATAATTATTACATAATTAACCAGAAACTAATCTTTTTTTTTTTCTACTTATTTCTTTGGGATATTTGATCAGACAATGCAAACAAGTTTTAGAATTATCAGTAAAAGGTTCATTTTTTGTGTGACAGTTCATAGCATTGGCACAATTCTGTCCCAATACAAAATAGTTTCCAATCGCATCGGCAGGAGTTTTGTCACCCCCTATCTAGCCAATCAGGAGACTGAAGACTCCCAACCTGGGAAAAGACCTGGTGAAGATGTAAGCAATGGAGGAAAGAGCAGGAGAGAGACTCTGCATTAATGGAGGGGATCCTTTCAACAAGCATTATGACAAACACCTCGGGGGGGCTGAAATGTATTTTTTTACCTTGGGAGTTTACTTCTGCTTTTACTACTTCATTGTGTGTAATCAGTTCACTTTTCAAAAATTGGATTAAGTCATTTGGGCATTAAAGGGCATCTCTGGCTAAGCTGCAAACTTTTTTAGTTTCTTTAGTTTGTTTTTTGTTCTAGTTATGTTGTTTTTTTTTTTCTTTTGTTTGTTTTTTTCATTACGTTGTTGAGGAGATTTTGCATTGCATCCTCAAGACCCAACATGAAGTAAGAGGAAATCTTTCCAAAGCGGGTATATGCTTTGCAGCTGTGATAGAATGGATTGTGCAGCATTCGAAAGGCTGCATTTGACAAACCTTACCTGCAATTCAAAAACACCCTAATCATACATTCTGCATCCAATGAAATATAGCACTGTGCAAAGCAGGTTAAACGCAGCCTTTGAAGTGCTACGGGCCTGATTTAATAAAGCTCTCCAAAGCTGGAGAGGATACACTTTCATCAGTGAAACTGGGTGATCTAGCAAACCTGGAATGCATTTCTTCAAAGTCATTTCCTAATTGTTAGCAAATGTGTTAAATCCTGGATCAGATCCATTCCAGGTTTGCTAGATCACCCAGCTTCACTGATGAAAGTGTATCATATTCACCCTTGGAGTGCTTTAATAAATGAGGCCCAACCTTTAAAGAAAAATAAGGTTGTTTGTTTCTAATAAACACAAATGCAGGAAAGCAATGCCCATAGACATGAGCCCAAACTAGTCATGATGTCCTACTAAATTCCCTGTTTACTAGTTTAGAGAATCCAATAACAGCACAATGGATCTTAGCCTAAACTTGAACCAAGCTTGCAACAATCCACTATCTATCCAAAATGAACACACTTGTTTTTAATGTACTTGTGTATTATGTTACTAAGGGCTGCATAATATTGAGCATCCCACTCATGGGAAAAATGATAAATATGTGATATGAATGGGAAAGTACTGTTAGTTTTCTTCCACGTTGATGTTTAGCGAGATTCTAAACTGAAGGGTCTCCATAATTGAGCAGTATTATATATAGACTTACATATACTGTACAAATATATATCAAATGCTGCAATAGTGGCAAGGGGGTCAATGGCCAATTTCTCTTATGGGAGAGGGAGACAGAACATCCGTCTGGGAACAGAGGGAGCGTGGAGTTTTTGTGACATGGGAAAACTGAGAGGGAAAAGGGCAGAGAATGTGGCCCAACATGCCAAGTTTTCTTAACCCTCGAAATGTTTCTTTTGAGGCAAGTCATCAAGTGTTATGGGAGGAATGTATATGTACAGTAATATGAAAAAGAAATGAAGGGAATATTAATAGATACAAGCCCAAGAACGTTGTACAAATATTTCTGAATTTGTGTTGCTTCATGCAGCAATAGCTCTTTGTTATATATACAATAATTGTTTTTTTGTTTTGTTTTTTATCAGATGAGCCATAGCAAAAAAAAAAATATATATAGCATGTTTACAAATTTGCAAATGGTAAAGTCTACAAGCTAATTACTATTTCCTTGTATGACTTATGACCGTATAACCACTTCTACTTGTATGTGCTCATATGGGCAGAGCTACAATACAGGAATGGTCAAAGAAATGCTAAAGAGGCCCCTTTTAAAAAAACAAAAAGTCACCCAATGGCTTTACTGCATTCAGAGCCAAACTGACCCTTAAGCTCATCATCACAGCAAAAAAAGCTGTAAATAACTGGCAAAGCCATATATTGCTTTATTATATATATGTACCCAAAAGTCAATTTAACAGTCCATACATTTTCCCCACCAGATATTCCATTTTAGAGAACAGGCACATAAGGTAACCAGTAGTGTTGGTCGAATATCTCACTATTCGATTTGACAGCTATTCTATCGAATTCGATATTCGGGTGAATATCGGGTGAATATCTAATTCGAACACCATTAAAGTCAATGGGGGGAAAACTCGGGTTATTTTTCGGGACTGTGTAGAACTGCAAGAGCAATCAGGGGAGCAGAGCTGACAGCCCTAGTGTAACTATAGTATGTGTTCTTGGATGGAGATTCTCTATCCAAGAACACAGGAGTCCCACGGGATCCCCGTGCACTAGAGGCTATATGGGGACAAGTCTCCCCATTCATTCACCTCTAGTGCTCTGTGATTGGCTGGGGAAAGGAAAATCCTGATGACCCTCGAGCAGTCATCAGGGTTTACCTTTCTTCAGCCAATCACAGAGCACTAGAGTTGATGAATGGGGAGACTTGTCCTCATTTAACCTCCAGTGCCCTGTAAAAAATAAATGTAAAAAATAAAAATGTTAGTTACACAAATCACACACATTCAATAAATTACTTTAACATTAAAGCCTCTTTTTTAACACATTTTTTTACACATGAATTTGCAAAGTCGAATCCTGTGTTTTTCGGGTCAGGTCTATCCGAATTCGAACAGCCGTATTTGGGTCGAATATAAGGACAACCCAACATCGAACACCAACACTAGTAACCAGTGTTTATCCTTGTGGTCAAGATCTGGACAAAATATTTTCAGACCAATATATAATCTTCTCCCTTTGTCCAATGTCACACAAGCAATTCAAGTCTGACGCTGGTGACAACGCACCAGCAATGACATTTTATTACCATACTTTACCTTCAACTATGGTGTCACTCCCTCCTTCACTGAATCATCAGTGACCTGTAGCAAATATTTGTAGCAGGTACAAATCTCAATAATTACTTTCTCTATAGATTGATATTTAGCTACAGTTTGCTATTTATTTATAACTCTGGATAAATATTGAGCCCATACTCGTGGATAATTTCCATACTGATAACTTCCCAAAATAAATTTGTCAACTGAAAGCATCATTAGAAAATACATTCAACTCAAAACTTATAAAAATCACAACAATAAAGAGCACTATGCAAATTTAAACCCCACTGTAAAAAAGGAAGAATAATCAAATACCCAGAGCAATAATTCAAATCCTAAAAACATAAACATAGCATTATACTTATGTGTTCAGCATCAATTTCCTATGAATAACAATGTTTCATCTCACAAAAAGTCTAAAATACAGAAAATACTTTTGCAATTGATCTCTAAAAGCCCACAATGGTGTTTAATAAAGTGTGTGTCTCCGTTATCCCTCCACTCCTTTGGCCTGATTTATTAACCTTCCTGGTAGTATGATTAATGAGGATTTTTAAATGTAAAAGCGGTACAATTAAAAATCCACATTATTTTAAATTTCCACCTGCCTAACAATCCCGTCCTCCAGCCTAGGACTCGCGAGCAGATGCCCAGCTGCTATCTGCTTTCCCTGGCCTTGCATCCCCAACGTTCACACACCGGAGATGCAGATGCCGGGCATCACTGGAGGATCCTGCGGGCAAAGCTGGAGAATGCCCCTGGAACGTGGGAACCAAGAAGGGCTTGATAAACTCCCTGGTTTCCAACCCCAATGTGGCTCGGGTTACCGCTTTTGGTATGGAAAATCCCCCCCGAGCCACACTCGGGAATACCGCCAGGGAGGTTAATGTTCTCCAAGGCTGGAGAGAATACACTTCCTTGGATCCATACAATCCATTGAAACATGGATTTCTTAAAAGTCATTTCTAATTTGTTAGCAATTGTTTTCAATTGTTCTGTACCAGACCCATTCGAGGCTTGGAGAGATTTAATAAATCATTGCCCCTTGTGTCACTCAGCTTTCTCTGTATGAACAGGGACTCATCTTTTGTGCTGGTTCTTAGCTATATTATTATATATATTATATTAAGGTCATATGTTCTGTTTTCCCAATATTTGGCAAACAATCCAGCACAAACTGCTGTCTTTGCAGTAATCCTTTTACTTGTAATAAAAAGTCGGCTGCTGAGTTAGGAATCACTGTGACACAGGCTCATTGACTTTCAATTTTCCCAGCAACATAAAGGAAAGTTGTTCAGTGGCCGCTACAGATTACTAATACAAAATTACTCGTGTGTGCTTTAAATGGTGATAGCCATGGCCATGTTCCTGTGTGCAGCATACAAGGACACTGCCAGGTTTTATTTTCAGCATCACTGTTCATTACGGGTCCTTGCTGGAGGCCTGGAATATGATATATCACGTACAATCATTTCACTTGTACAATATTTGAGATCTCAGTGATGCACATCTCAAATGCCGGAGTCTCTGTGCTTTCATTGTTCAAATGGTCTCATTCTATCAAAATGAAAACCAAAACATTTAATGATTTGGGTAGGCATAAGGCCTGGTCTGATATAAATAATGTTGGCAGCTGTTTTGGTGTTTTAGTGCTGCTGAATTTATTGTGTATTGTTTAACCTAAAACAATTGCTAAACTGTCTCTCATATATAGGGAATATTTATATTGGATGCAAATTTATGTACAAGATAATCTTGTAGTTCAAAGGTGTGGGTAAATTGCCTTAAATTTTAAATTTCATGCAAAAAGAAAATATCAGTGTCAAGTTGGCACTAGTAGGTTCATTCTATAGCCGTCAGAGAAATATTCCTGATTTAGTTTCTGTACTGACACTCTTACAAGGTGAAAACAAAGGTGTGACATTGTTTGCACTAGACTTTTCAAGTTCGGGTAAATCCATGGGAGGAAGCTTTATGATTTGGCTTGGTAGTGTGCCAGAGCAACTTTGGTGGGGATAGCTTGCCAAAAACATAAAAAATCAGCATGCTATTCAAGCATGTCAACCAGCCTTGAAAACCTGAACTATATCAGTTTGTGTAGAGCTGGCATTTTATTTTAGCGTAAAAGAATAAAACAAAAGTCTTTGCTTATGTCCTTATGTAAACTAAATCACTCAACTCCATTTTCTCTTCCAGTATTAGTCACCAAGAAGCCCCCAGAATGTGCAATGATTGGCACTAGGCACTCCAATTTGGTGATTGTCTGGGTGGAATCCAAAAGTAGGTTGGATTAGGTACCTATTCATATGTAATTGTCTTTGTATTATGATTTAGAATTCCCAAGACAGTTAAATACAGTACAGATACCATTCTCAATATTTTCAACCAAGAGGAACCCTTAAAAATTGTTAAGTCCGAGGGAACCCCTTCCAAAACTAATAATGAGTCTGTAGAAAAAAATGCCCTTTAATTGGTGGCTAGGTAAAAAAAAATGCCCCCTTTTTTAATGGTGGTCAGAATGCCATCCTGGGAATAAAAATTGTTGATGTCATGTAGCTAGTTCAGTCAATGCCAGCCATAGACCAACCAGTAAATGAAACTTGGGGTTCCATGGAACCCTGGTCGAATCTGGCTGCATCAGAGTGTATAAGATAATAGATATATCCATTTAAAGGAATTTATTTCTGCACATATAGTTTTACTCCAGACAGGCCAACCAGCAATGTTGATTCCCCTCACATTGTAAAATCATAGCATCATAGCAAAAAAGGATCTCAGAACCCTGTGAAGGGTCCTTGAGGACCTCGTGAGGGCCCTGTGATAGATACTTCCAGCAGCCCATTACCAGCATCCACCTCAACTATAAACAACATCAGCACTGCAAGAAGGGTCGTCCTACAAAACAGACCAAAAGAAAGATGGAGTGCATCATGGTCACATGACCACCATTTTAGGCAATTATTTGGGTCTTTGCATTTAGATTTGTCAAAATAAATTAGCTAGGGACCATTTGCCAGCATTTTCAGACATTGATGAATATGAATAAATCTGCTTCACTTGTGCATAATCAGTGAACAAAAACTCTGTTCAGTCTGTCCTCAGGGACCTAGATATTCCCCTCCCAGGGACCACTACGCACCAAGATTAGGTAAGATGGCAATCACGGCTTGTACATCCAAGGCACCTCTGACCTTTCAGTGACAGTCATTTATTACTGCTTTTTATAAATGTCAGCAGCTCAGAAGAGAGAGGTAGCTGGTGTTAGGCTGTTTCCTCTACATTTAATGTGGGAGTTTAAAATTCCCATTCATACCAATTGGCCAGTTCACACCAGAGAGTTTTCTGCAGCATTTAGTTAAAACGCATACACACACAAACGCAAACCCATAAACGCCTTCTATATGCCCAAAAACACCTTCCGAATTCCAAAAAAACTTACAAACACCCCCATTGACATAATTTGGCATTTTTAGTGATTTTTTGAGTTTTGGGGCATTTAGGAGGCATTTTACCCTATTCTTACTCTTAAAAAAAATGCAGTAAGGGCATTTATAAGTGTTTAAAATTAAAGTCAGCACAGCTATGGAGATGGGGCATCAATTGCTGAGTTTTGAGAAAATAATAGTGTTGTTTATCTTGATTGTTTTGCAGAATATTAGTACATATTTCAAACAGCTAATAGGGCGAATTGTAAAGGTATAGCTATGTTTTCTTTCTTGTTGAATGGAAATGTTTTACTTTAAATAAAACATGCATTTGTGTGTCTTATATATTGTCTACAAAAAAAAAACCCTTATTATTATCACATGTAGGCTCGATACAATCATCGTGATTAGTCCACATTTAGCAGCATCCCACGCACTTATTAACAGATTTTATGCTATCAAGGTCAGTATGTTGACAAACTAATCAAGACATTTCTTTTTTTTTTTTTTTGTAAACCTAAAAACTTTTTCAACAAGTAGTTATACAAATGTCCTGTAGGACAAATATTGTACTGTGTGCTTGGGTCGTTACAGGCAGAGGTAAAGTGATTCCAAAACTGATATTTTGGGTTTCTTATAAATTTTAACTCTTCCTGCATTACTAAAGAATTTTCAAAATCTAAGATCTTAGGCATGCGCAGAAGGAGCACCCAGAGCCTCCCGGGATATCTTGACGTAGATATCCCAGGAGGATCTGCACCAATGCGATCAAGACTGGAAAGAAAGGTGCCGCACCCTTTTTTTTTTTAAAAAAGTGTGTTGCACTTAAAAAAATAAAAAATAAATAACATTTTCCCTACACATATATATCTCTGGCGATTAGTCATTTCAGCTGGAAAATTATCTTCTAACAATTTTCCTTTATATACCCCATACTCCAAGAATCTGTGAGCAGTTGTGATCTACCACCAAGCTGCCATCTTTGCTCTTCTACTCCCTTTTTATCATGGGTATCCTTCTTGGGGTTTGGTTGCCAAATTTAGTGGTGGGCAGGCAATACTATATCCAGTTTAATTAGTACAAATAGTATTAGTTTTAAAGAAATTGTTCCAGCCTAATGCCCTCTAGCCGATCCAGCCTAATGCCTGCCGCAGCCCGTGGCTCCGGAGCGGCAGGTTGCTAGCCGGATCGGCCAGGGGGCGTTAGGAACTACCGGAGGAGGAGCCACCGGAGCATCAATGCTGCCACCTTGCTGTGGCTCCCCTATTTACCGTGGCCGGCATTGATACATCCACCGCCGCGGTAAGTAAGGAAGGCTCCCTGAAGGGAAATCCTTCACCTCTGCAATGCATTGGAGAGGAGAGGCATTTCAGTTCAGGGGCGTACCCTGGTGTTAGGCGGAGCCATTAGGGTGGGACTCAAGAGTCTGTCCTAACGTACTCCTGCCCACCCCATTAATGGCAACCAAAAGTTTGCCTACCCCTGTTCTAGAAAGACATGGGACCGGATGGCAAGAAGGACCAGCGCCATCAAGGCATCTGCAGGATTAAGTCTAAAATCTGCAGCTTTCATTAAATTAATATCTGGTGGTCCTACCATGAACTTCCTTGTTTAGATGCTGCCTGTTATGAGGTGCCAACTATCTTTCAAACGTCCTCCTATATTATCAACCTGTCACATACGTCCCTGGTTAGCCACCTTTTTATATAAATTAAAAAATGGTGATAGATCTGCTTTAAGTCTTCTGACTTATTTATGACACCTCCTGTATACCGGTCACTTTATTGGTCATTTAGTAACGAAAATAATAATTACAGTTTCTAAATGTAAGGCTTGGCGCTGCCCATTTTGGCATGGTACCTTAGGCATCAACCAAAGAGTCCCGATATAGTAAATGATGACAGAGGAGTCCTACCTGTTGGCCAGTAGTCCAAGTCAAAGAAGGAGACATTCTAATTCCCTAGTGGAGTTCTCATGTACACTTGTGTCTGTAAATGGAGGCATGGAGTCTGTGTCTATAAATTATGACTTATCTGTGCCTGCAACTATAGGCATGCACCCTGTGTATGTAACACATACCTGTGTGAGTAAGGAGGAACTCATCTGTGCCTGTAAATGGGGACTCATGCCCATATACAGGTTAATTTAATAAAATCTAAATATAATCCTAAAAAGTACTCCTTTTAGACAGATCCCTAGACATATTCTCCAAGCATAACAACATCCTTCTTTAATACTAATACACAGTATCTATATAGTGCCGACATATTACACAGTGCTGTACAAAGTCCATAGTCATGTCACTAGCTGACCCTCAAAGGGGTCACAGTCTGATGTCCCTACCATAGTCATATGACTTTAATACAGTCTAGGGTCAATTTGGGGAGAAACCACATGATTCTGGAATAAGGGAGACCCTCCAAACTCCATGCAGATAGAGCCAAGATTCAAACCCAGGAACTATCACTGCAAGGACCAGAGTGCTAGCCTCTAGGCCACCATGCTGCATGTTTTAGAAAAGGTGATTCTTCCTTTTGACAAACTCTTAGATACAATTTCCTATAAAACTAAAATGGCAAACAGTATGTGAAGAAACATAGGCAACACCGAAGATGATCAAATTGGTCTTCAAACTGGGCACATTGGGTGAATCTGACCCTTTCCAACTAATTGCAATTCTCCTGAATCTTTCATATGCAGATTTGTTCAGTCTGTGGGGACGCACAAATTTCATGAATCCAGACAATCAGGATTTATGAATTGCATGATTCTTAGCGGATGCAGAAAATTAGCATGCATTTATTCAGCAAAGCTGGAGGATCGTGAGAGGGTTCTCAATCAGGTGATAAAAGGAAACCTGTGATTAAAGAAACATGGAGGCTGATATTGGTGACCTCTACTTGTGAAAACTCTGGTTTCCTGGCTGTAATTCTAAAGGCTTCAGTATTATCAAACTTAGCAGAAAAGATGCTCTAACTCCCATTGCAGAATATTTGTTATACCGGGTAACTTAGAAAGGATCAGAATGATTACCAGGTAACCAGCATTTCATCAGAAAAGACAGCAGTAGAGGCCTGTCTACTTCTCCTAGCACAGGCTTTCTTTTTTAATTTTGTAGCTAAATAATAACAAATACTTTAATACTACAGCAATACAACTTTGCTGCAAAATCCACCTTCTATGCAAAGACTTTCTATGCTATAACTTCCTCTGCCACTAGATGTCCTTCGTCTGATCACAAGCTTCATTAAACTTACATTCACTAAGCACAGGCCCTCCCAGACCCTCTGCTGCCTGTGAATGGACAATAAAACAAGAAGTAATTTATTGCAGTGGGGACAGCAGATGTCCCTTCTGCAATAAACTAGCCTTACCTGCCTGATCTAAAATTTTTGAAATACACTCACCTGTCTCCATTTTGCTACTGCCACTTCTTTTTCTCCTCTTACTGCTACCAGACCTTAGGCAATCTTGATTGGCTAGGCTGAAATTACATAACTTCTGTGTATGTGCAGGAGCTCATTCATTCCTGTCCTGGCAGCCCTGGGGGACTTTGAGATATCCAGTACAACCCTGGCATCATATTCTGAGCATACAATACTATGAGGAAAAACAGGGGAAAATCTGAGCTGCAGAGTCACTGGTGGGAGCAGGAGAAAAATAAGCTGAGCTGCAGAGTCACTGGTGGGAGCAGGAGAAAAATGAGCTGAGCTGCAGAGTCACTGGTGGGAGCAGGAAAAAAATGAGCTGAGCTGCAGAGTCACTGGTGGGAGCGGGGGAAAAGTGAGCTGAGCTGCAGAGTCACTGGTGGGAGCAGGGGAAAAGTGAGCTGAGCTGCAGAGTCACTGGTGGGAGCAGGAGAAAAGTGAGCAGAGCTGCAGAGTCACTGGTGGGAGCAGGAAAAAAATGAGCTGAGCTGCAGAGTCACTGGTGGGAGCGGGGGAAAAGTGAACTGAGCTGCAGAGTCACTGGTGGGAGTGGGAGAAAAGTGAGCTGAGCTGCAGAGTCACTGGTGGAGCAGGAGAAAAATAAGCTGAGCTGCAGAGTCACTGGTGGGAGCGGGAGAAATGTGAGCTGAGCTGCTGAGGCACTGGTGGGGGCAGGAGAAAAGTGAGCTAAGCTGAATTTCCATTGCTGGGAGTGGGAGCAGTGTAAGCTGAGCTTTAGCATCCCTAGTAGGTGCAGGAGCAGGTGGACCTGAACAACAAAGTCACTTCTGGAAGAGGGAACAGTGACAGCTGAGATCCTGGTTCACTAATAAAAGGGGGAACAGGAGATGGTGAGCTATAGTCAATGCTGGGAGCAGAAACAGAATAAGATGATCAGCAGAGTCAATGCTAAAAGCCAGAACAGAGGGAGTTGAACTTCTAGGTTAGTGCTGAAAGGGGAGCAGAAAAGCTGAACTACTGAGAGAATGGTTTGCATTGCATGAGTGAATGTCCTGTGAATTTGAGAAGGAATCACTCCTCAGTGGATGCAGCTACAATGGTCACTAAGGTGAAAGCTAGTAAGTGATTTAACTTTTTGGCATTTAATCAGAACTAAAAGAAAGAAAAATAGGGTTTAAAGGCACATTGTCATAAGAAACCAATGGAGGATGTATTAGTGAACTCTTCTTTGCCCGGCTGATGCTTTAATAATACTGTCTGAGCCACTGACCGATAACAAGTTTGGCTATATACAGTTCTGACACTTTCCTATTGACAGTACATGTGTTCCAGCAATATAACTGAAAAACACTGGCACATTTGGAACATGACCTGCAACAACAGCCCCAATATATGACAAAGTCATTTAACTTTGATATTTTAACCACCTAAGCGATAAGCCCGATCTTGGTACGGGCTTCAAAAAGTTACAATTATCGATAAACCCAAACTTTTCTCACTGTATGAAAAGACAGTGAGAAAAGTTCGGGTTTATCGATTACTTACCTGGTCCCGCTGCGATCATCCATCGTCGTGTTCCAGCGTCGTCCTCCAGCATCTGGTGCCCTCTCCATGAAGAAGCCGGCCGGCTTCTTCTCCCTCCGTGCGTGTACGTCAGCGCGTGTGCAGGAAATTCAAACTGAAACTCATTCAAACACATTTTGTATTGGATTGAATACAAAGTCCTGTATTCAATCCAATCCAAAATAATAGAAAATATATTTATGTGGTTTTGTCTATAGGTATGTGACGGACACTAGGGAGGTGTTTTAGAAAAATATATTACTATACAGTATACCGAATTATCGCATTTTCAGTATTTTTCATTTATTTATGTATTCTTGTTTAAGCTGATTTTTTGTGTCTTTTATTTAATTTTATTAAAAGTAATTTTTTTTTTTACATGATTGTGTGTTTCAAACATTTTTTATATTCATGATATCTACTAGACCCCTATTCGGACATATTTCTGTAAGTTACAGGTCTACAATTTAAAAAAACAAAATTTCATGAAAACCTGTAACGCTTTTGGAACAGAAATCTAGACCTCAGTGTAACGCCCAGGTGGTTAAATAATAGTTATTATTGTTATTATTATTATTATTATTATTAATAATAAACAGTATTTATATAGTGCCCACATATTGTGCATATTATACTTTTTTGTTTGATAGAGTAGGCTAGGATTAAAACTTCTATACGATTTTTTTTATTTTTATGTCTTATGTGTTTTCTGTGTATTTTTTTCATAACTTCCTGTCCTGTAGACACAACAGGAAGTAAGAGGATATGTTTCCAATCCTCCTTTGAACAGTTGTCACATGAACACATGCTCCCCTTCATTCCTGTTCTGGTTCCAACTCAAAACTTCAGATTGATTCTCTTTCTTATTCTCAGCGGCATTGCTGATACAAAAGACACTTAGGGGTCTTTTTAAAAAGTAGTGAATCTGACATTCACTGGAGGGGAATTAAGTATTGCCATTGAAATGCATGGACCTGAAAGATTCTCCACCGGGTAACATATCGGTGAATGTCAGATTCAATGTAAGATCAAGTGATCCTGTGCAGCTCACATGCACCCGAGAACCTGTGTTTGAAGAATTACCAGCTGGCGGCTGTGATTGGTACAGTACCACCCACTGCCACCCCCAATCTTTTTCTATGGGGCTGCCACGGGTAGAAGCTACCCGTTGTCCTGTGAGTTTGAGAAGGAATAGCTCACAGTGGATGCAGCTACAATGGTCACTGAGGGCTTTTTGTAAAGCTCATCAACTGCTTGCTATGAATATACAAATAAATAATTTTACTTTTACTCTCTTTAAGATCTTAACCTTTCCTAGATTTACTTTATATACCTTTCCCTTTAGCCCGCTTACATACTGTTTGCACATACTTACATCCCTTTAGCCAGTATGGACATAGCCTTGGAGAGAATGGACCTGATTTATGAGAGCTCTCCAATGCTGGAGAAGATACACTTTCTTTAGTGAACCTGGGTGATCCAACAAACCTGGAATGGATCTGGTCCAGGATTGAAAACATTTGCTAGCAAATAGTAAATGACTTTGAAGAAATCCATCCCAGCTTCACAGATGAAAGTGTATCCTCTCTTTGGGGAGCTTTAATAAATCAGACCCATTGGATCTACCCAATGGAATCACATATAGCAAAAACACCTCAGCACTCAAAAAAATGTACCTTTTTGATGTAACAAATTTTCATTCTCTTGTTACAACTATTATTTAGCATATATTTCTGGGTCACTGTTTGTATTCATCTGATACCCCTATTTAATGTACAGCGCTGCTGAATATGTTGGCGCTATATAAATCCTCTTAATAATAATAATATTTCCCAACATTTTTTGTAACATGTCACAATTCCCAAAGATTTACCAAACTTTGTCTCTATAGTCCAGTCTCTCCTAATTTTCTGTCTCCTCTCCCTCTCCCCACCCTGTAGGCTCCAGCCTGCTCTGTGTGTCCCAGCCTACTTTTCCTTCCAAACTCTCACACACTTTCCTGACTTTTATTCTTCCAGCTGTTATGGCATGCTACTGGAGCTCTACACTAACGGGACATTGACAAGAACAGGTAATCCCCAAATTCTCCATATTAATGCATGATTCCCCCTCCTCCAGCTCAGGCTCCATTGCCTTGGCATTATGAACATTTAGTGATTTTTAACATTGGTTATCAGCTGTGTAAGCTTTAAATCCTCATTATCCTACAGAGTTTCATATTTAGCCCTCAATTTGCTAAATACTTAATCTGCTATAATGCTGACGTGTGGATGGATGTACATGTTTAAGGGTTATCTTCGCAAATGCTTAAAGAATTACAGATAAGAAATAGTTTGCTTTAAATAATGTGGATTTTTGTGCCACTTTGCTCTGCATTTGTGCTGATTCAGTAGTATGCAGCAGTACACAGGAGGGCATCTAACCTTCAATTCTGAGAGTTACATACAGAATTTAGGAACTGATAACATCCAACTGGCTCTTGGAAACATTAATCCATGCCATAATGCTCCAACCGCAAATCCCAGGACGTGTATATCTTATCCAACTAAAACTCAACAAAACATGATTACATTTCACTTGTACTGGTAAGTCAGTCCATAAAACATCAGAGTTCCTGCAATTGATTATTAAAGGGCAAGTCCAAAAAAAGAGCTGTAAATGTAGTCACACTGTGTCCCTCCTTTGGTGGTCTTAAATGATAAGTCCTCAACTTTTTTCCATACATCCCAGTGCAGAGAAGAAAGTCTTTTTCATCCTTCTAAACTTTCTGCACCATAAAATAAATGTTATTGGTAAATGGTTCTGTTTTTGCTATGAAATTTAGGATCTAGAAGAATATTATGGTTCTTCTACCTAATCCTAAAATACTTTTGGATGGATGGTCCTGTAGATTTGGGATAATTTTTGCCTATTTTTAGAGCATTGATAATTCAGTAATTGTTTCTGCCCTGTAACAGGCATTTGTATTTTCAGTTTGTTTGTTTCACATTGTACTGACTCTTATCTTACCCTGAATAAATAGCTTTTACATTTGTTTTACCGTTAATGTTTATCCCCAGTGCACTTGCTTTTACAAATTGGTTACTTATCCAGACTCAGTCACTAAAGTCTTAGTAGTTCAAGAACAACTTTCTGCCACCTCTGTCTTCATTTCTGTAGTTAGTGAATCTGACATTCACCATGCATTCTTAGGAATTATATTAAAATTTTTACTAAACAAGATTTATATCGCACCAACATATTACACAGCGCTGTACATTAAATAGGGCTTGTAAATGACAGACAGATACAGACAGTGACACAGGAGGAGAGGACCCTGCCCCAAAGAGCTTACAATCTAGGAGGTTAGGAATACTAAGCATTAAACTTAAACATCTAACAATCAATAACTGCCACTGAAAACATATTGATCAGAAAGTTCATCTGCACTTTTAATGAAAGTATCTGCAGTTTTGTGTTATATGATGTGACAACACCAACATACTTGCAGGAACCCTGAAGATGAGTGTACATATAAAGATTTTTCAATCTCGAGCAAGCTTCAAGGCAGCTAGTTTTTCCCACCAAGGGTCAGTAAGTACAAATAGATTACAGTCCTCTGTATCCAATATATTCTTCCATGTAGTTAGCCCAACTACTTTATTTAATAAAAATAAATAAATATATATATATATATATATATGTATATATATAATATTGTCAAAGGTACACTATAATGATGCTTGGCCAGATTCATTAACATTATTTTTTAAAAGTTTAAGTTAAAAAAAAAAAAAAGTTTAGTACACATTTTCAATAACTATCTAAAATTTTTATGTAACACAAACATATAATAAAGAATACTTCCATGATGAGGATTCTGGGTTTTCTAGTAAGAGAGCCTAGCACCAGAAGTCAATTGTGGACTTCTGCCCTCTCTTTGATAATCTATACAAAAAGGTTAGGGGTGAGTCCTGCTAAGCACAACAACATGTTCAAATTTACCTGGCTTAAAAGCAACTCAGGTAAAATTTTGTTTAAATACTTTCTAGTTCTAAACATGCTAAATAAAGAAATGTAAGAAACACACATTCGTTTTATTGACACCTCAGAGTCTCCAGTCCATTATTAAAAAAACATGATTGGGGTTGAAGTTAGGAGAATTAAAGTCACATATAGCCTCCAGGTGCAATATAAAAAAAGCTGTAAATTGATTTTAGATACGTGTAAAAGATTCCTGTGGGTTTTGTAGTCTGATTCTTAAATTGTCATTCTTGAGGACTAACTCAAGTGTGTAAAAATAATATTCAGACAAATGCAGCTCCAGGCAATCTGGTAGACCTCTGCTATCCTTACATCCGATGTACAGTGCAGCAGGTGTGCAGTGTGTACAGCTGCTGACGTGTTCGGTGCTGGTCTATGCCTGGAGGCCGTCCCAAGATACAGACATGTTGGCAGGATCAGCGTTCTGCTGGGCAGCATTCTCTATGAGTCAGCCCAAGCAGCCCCCACCTACACCTACCACAAGACACCTTACCAGGCTCAATGTGAGGCATGATCTGTATTCATTCACTCAATCATTATTGCTGCAACTTTTTACCACTGTCATATGGGTAGACCAATTTTATTGTTATTCAGGTTCAGACCCGCACCAGGGTCAAGCCATTCTGCGCAGCTTGCCGTGGCTGGCCACGTGCACTGCTATGCTGTATCTTAAAGCGGAAGCGTAAACTAAACAAAAAAATCACTTACATTTATTCCCCCAGATCCCTCGATGGCGCTGGTCCTTCTTGTGATTCTGTCCCAGGTCTTCCTGGGATTCCAATTTGTCCCAGTGCCGGAGGAAGCACCGAGAGCCGCCATCTTCTTCCTTCTCTTCCGGTCTTCTTGCTCCATCACTTGATCTGGCACTGCGCAGGTGTGAGAGCGGGTGACTTAGCCGCTGTGAAGGGGAAAGAAAAGAGACGCGTGAGATCAGCATCTGTACCTACGTTACCCATCCTGGGAGGCTTTGCGCATGCCCGAGATAAGGAGCAGCCAGAGTCTCCCAGGATGTGTAACGTAGGTATCCTGGGAGGCTCTGCACTCCCATTAAGTCTTGATTGCTGCAGCAATCAAGACTTAAAGAGGTGGTGCTGCACTGTTTTCTAAATATATAAGGGTTGTCTAACTTTTTATGTAAAGTAAAAATGTTGAGTTTAGGTACTCTTTAACCTCCCTAGTGGTAACACCAAGTAGGGTAGAAAAAAGTTGCTGAAAGCGGTAACCCCGAGTCACACTCAGGGTAGGTAAACCTATGGGAAGGTTACATCGCTTACCTGATCCCCTGGCATCCCGCGCCATCCATTGCTGTGATCTCTGTCTTCTTCTGGCATCTTCTGCACAGGATGAGTCACTGGGGGAGTTCCCGTTAATGTCAGTGCATGTGTACGTTGCCGGCGGGATGGGTAATTCAAATTCCATTTGTATTGCATTCAATACAAAATATTGATTGCAATACATTGGATTTAAAT
>NC_092865.1:68810491-68842027 GCF_032062135.1 Pyxicephalus adspersus | reverse complement strand
ATATATATATATATATATATATATATATATATACCGGTGTGTATATATGTAGTTTTTTATTTATTTATTTTTTTAGTGTACGCTGTGTTCTTTCCAACACACATATAAAGTATAGAGCTGCATACGTCTTATTGTTTTATATAGTAAGTAGTTGGTTGCTATTATTCTACGTGGACTTCTAAAAATATGCTGAATTATGTGTTCACCTTTTAGTCCAACAGACTGATAAACATGAGATTTTAAAATAATTTCCTATTGATAAGGTTTTCTACTTTTAATTAAAACATTGGAATGAGACAACATAAATATTTATCCCCCACCCAAAGAAAGCTCTGCTTATCTTAAGAGGAAATTCCGGTCAAAATGTCTTGGATGGAATAGTAATGTTCACCCTCATTATTCCTCCTTTTCACCATTGTTCCTCGGACAGAAGGAGATCTAGAATTATATGGTCACCAGACCAGGAATAGATAGGAAACCTTCTAATGAAGACATCTGTAGAGAACTAAAGTCAGAGGTGGGATCTAACTGTACTTTGATCAGGCAGACCAACATGGTCCTAGAAGACCAACTTGCTTTGAAAGGAAATATTACCGCAACCCTCCTAGTTAGGAGAAAAGCAAGCAGACAAACAGAGTTGTATTGTTAATAATTTCTCATAACACAATGCAAATCAGAGAAAATATAAATCTCACAAAATTACAGTAGTAGGCAGGCTTCTGGCCAACTAGACAGTTCCCAGCTCATTAGTGTAAGAGATGAATTGGCTAAGTGATTCCACATCAGTCCAGTATCAGCATGCTAAATGCTACAATTTGTATACATGTGACAGTGTTACCCGACGCGTTTCGCCCAATGTCGGCTTCTTCAGGGGATCGAGAGAACGTTAAATAATAGTCCAGGATATGGTGATTTATGTAAGCCCCACTAAGGGATGTGGTAAGGGAGGTTTCTGATATCGCGATGGCTGTCTGATTGTAAAAATAGTCCAAAACATGGGTTGGACACCAAAAAAGGATGAAGCCGCTCCTGCTGTGTGGTCTTTAACTGTGACATGTATGCAAATTGCTAACATTTAGTATGCTGATACTGGACTGATTGGGAATCACCTTGCCCATTCATCTCAATGATTAGCTGGGAACTGTCTAGTGCCAGTTAGATGGCCAAAAGCTTGTCTACTTTTGTAATTTTGTGAGATTTCTCTGATTTGTATTGTGTTATAAGAAATTATTAATAACACAATGCTGTTTGTTCAAAAAAAGCTTTTCTCCTAATTTGATACTTAATTATCCGGGGTTGGCAAACCCTTCAAGGGTGACTATTAACCTTAATAAATGATTTATTAACACCGCAACTACCGGTATACCATACAGTTCTCTGTAATTGCAACCCTCCCAGATTAAAGGGGGTTACAGTAGTGTTAGGGCATCTATGTTAGCAATTTGCATACATGTGACAGTGTTACCCGACACGTTTCGCCCAATGTCGGCTTCTTCAGGGGATCGGGAGAATGATGAATAATAGTCCAGGATATGGTGATATATGTATGCGCTGATAAGCCCCACTAAGGGATGTGGTTAGGGAGGTTTCTGATTGAGTGATGGCTGTCTGATTGTAAAAATAGTCCAAAACAAGGGTTGGACACCAAAAAAGGATGAAGCCTCTCCTTGCACATGTATGCAAATCGCTAACTTTTAGTATGCTGGACCGATTGGGAATCACCTAGCCCATTCATCTCAATGATTAGCTGGGAACTGTCTAGTGCCAGTTAGATGGCCAGAAGCTTGTCTACTTTTGTAATTTTGTGAGATTTCTCTGATTTGTATTGTGTTATGAGAAATAAATAATAATACAACGCTGTTTGTTCAAAAAAGCTTTTCTCATAATTTGATACTTAATTATCTGGGGTTGGCAAACCCTTCAAGGGTGACTATTAACTTTAATATTTGATTTATTAACACCGCTACTATACCATACAGTTCTCTGTAATTGCAACCCTCCCAGATTAAAGGGGGTTACAGTAGTGTTAGGGCAGCTATGTCACCCTTTTACGTACATTACCAGACCTGCTTTATTTTGACGATGCAGTGCACCCCAAGGCAATTGGTGCTGCATTGTTTTATTGCATTGGGTGCCATTTTAAAAGAATGGTGTTAGCCCAGCCTAAAGGAAACATGTCTCAATTAAAATAGAGGAGCCTCTGAATATGCTAGTTTTCTTGCTGACTTTATGACCCTGGGCCTTCAGTGTCTTGTGAATTGCCAGCCTGGAACAAGAATCTATATTATTATTTCTGCCTTGCTTCATGCTTGTCTCATATCTGTCACTTAGAAAGTAAGCAAGCAGCTAGTTGGCTTCAGAGGTCAGCAATGTCAGGGTTGTGTTTATTGCATGGTAGGTGTACAGGTGCCCTATTGCAGATGAGGGGGGCAATTTTTATGTCAAGGAAATATGAGCATTTTTATCCTGAAATATACATTTGTTGGCTTTTATTCCTGAAAATGTGTTTTGCTTGGCTGACATGCAGATCCAATGATTTTAGTATATTGTAAGGTACAGACCTGTTTTATGTATGCAGTTTAGACTTCATTCAACTTTCTAATCTGAATCCTTGTGCAAGTTTAGTAAAGCAATACACCATACAATCTTATATTTATAAAATCCTTTAGATCTACCATAAACTAGGTGATACAAGGGGCTGGCAGATTTTAAGACAATCAAAAAAAAAATAAGTTTTTCCGTAAATTACATTTTTTTTTTTTGTAATTAAATCTAAAGAATATTGCAGAGTTGTAAAATACAATCAGACTATATAATGTATGCCCAGTTTTAAACTGATAGCCCTTGACTAGTATCTTTTCCTCAAGTTTTTTGTATCAATAAATAATTTTAAAATATACTTCGCAAAACAAGAAAACAAAAAGCTGTTTGATCATAGTTGTTATAGCAAAAGCTTAGTAAATGCGGTAAATCACTCGTTTCATTTTTAGACTCCTTCCTGTCTAAAGTTATTTTTTATTTTTTGTTCTTTGATCTTTTTTTTATTCATTCAATTTGCTAGTCTGTCCCTTTCCCTTTTCTTTTTAACACCCCCCTCCTTCCCCATCCCAAGTACTTTGTGCTGCGAAAAAAAGGGTGGATCTGCCGGACAGAGCCAAAAACAGTCAAGAAACTGCTGATTATACCAAATTTAGCCCAGCCTCAAGCTGAAAACTGCTACTGGAAGCAGAGAATGAGAAAGAGAGAGGGATATGGGAGTGACTTGAGGACAGAAGGTATTTGGTGGGCATGGGAATTCTTGGTGCATCCTGTATGTAATGTAACCCTTTCATTTCTACACATCCTTCATGCAACATGCATATATGTGTTTGTATTTGCAGAATGCACAATAAGGTCAGAGCTCAGCTTGGTGGAGAAGAAATCAAGTAGATAAGGCCTGGGTTACGCAGGGCTGCATTGGCACCTTTTTAGGCACTAAATTACATTTCCAACTGATAAGTGTTTCAAGAGCCTGTGAAAGTGTTGACTGCTTTCCTCACTTCCCTTTCACAAGTTACTGCATGCCTGCTGAAACTGTTCTCAGACACATTGTAACATATTTATTAACCCTGCACAAAGGGCAGTGATATTCTGCTTAGCAAAATATAACCTATAGCAAGCAATTGGATTTCCATTTGCAGTAGTAATCAATGAATTATAATTGTTTGCTTTAGAATAGAGCATTTTTCCATTGCTCTTTGATTTTTTTGCAAAGGAAGTACACTAATGGCAAATGCACAAAAAGTTATACATAGCCAGCTTTGTCTGTTTGAAGATATGATCAAACAATATATTGGTGCCTGGAACTAAAACAAAATTCTTATATTATTTATTAATTGTGGTATAGACAAAGATAACTATAGGAAATGTGGCACCTAAGATTGGGTTTTTTTGAGTTTATATGCCACATTTCCTATAATTGAATATATGTGCTCTATTGGTTGGACACATAGTTACATAGTAGGTTAGGTTGAAAAAAGACATAAATCCATCAAGTACAACCCCTAGGGAAATAAACATATCCCAGATATAAAACCATATAAGACATAGTTGGTCCAGAGGAAGGCAAAAATACCCCTGGTACAATTTGCTTCAACAGCGGAAAAAATTCCTTCCTGATTCCATGAGACGATCAGATGTTCCCTGGATCAGCACTGTTATCCTTACTTTAAATCCTTAATCCCCAGTTATATTCTGTGCTTCTAGAAATCATCCAGCTTTTTCTTAAAGCAATCTATAGTAGTTGCTGAAACTTCTTCCTGAGAGAGCCGATTCCACATTTTCACAGACCTTACAGTGAAGAATCCCTTCCTTATCCGGAGCTTAAACTTCTTTTCCTCCAGACGTAAAGAGCGCCCTCTTGGATAAATGGAATAAAAAAAACTGAGGTTGGCCCATATTATGAAAATCCACCAACGTAGGATAGTTTGGTGGATCAGTTTTAGATGTAGGTTTTACTGCTACCCTGTTTCCAAAAATAGGACCTACTCCAAAAAAAAGCCTTAGCATGATGTATTTTTGAGGATGCTCAAATCTTAAGCCCTACCCTGAAATTATGTCCAACCCTAAAAATAAGCTACAATATATATATAAATATATAGACAGGAGGCGCTCATTTAAGGAAAGTGCTATTGCTAGACATGAGAAATTGGGACCAATGGTTCTAAAGGAAATGGAGTCACAAGAAATTCAGGGTTTGGAGAGTTATAATATTGTTCCAGAATGTGATGACATGACTGTATTTGAATAAATGATGATTTTTTTGTTCAAGAGTAAATGCCAATTGTTCATGAAAAAATAAGACATCCCCTGAAAATAAGCCCTAGTGCATTTTTTGGAGCAACTTAATATAAGACACTGTCCTATTTGTGGGGAAACAAGATAGTTATGCAGGAAAAGGGTTATTTTAACAAATGTGTGGTTGTTTTTTTATGTCCACAACTGGCATTTCAGTTTTGTATGCACGCAATATGAATTAACAGCCATAAAACTCGGAAGACTTAAAAAACACTAAAACAATTCTACACAGCATCCACAGTCATTACATTTTACAGCTAAAATGTGATGAGTTTGTAAGTTGTAGGATAAATAAATAACTGGAGAACCCAGCTAGAAGTGTGTGGCACCATTGCCATGTGGGCAGAGGCAGAAACAAGCTGCTGAACAATCTTACCACTGGATTCTCCAAGAGACATAACACGTTGGCAGTTATTGTAAAGTCATAGGAGCCTTACAAAGCAGATTGTGCAGGTATAATCCAACATGGGTAAAGAAATAACACCCTAGGCTCAAAGCTTGAAGCCAGTACAACACCTCCAACAGAGCAAAGATTTGTTAGTTCCATATATCTGTTGATATGACGGAAAGCCCTGACTCTGGGTCCCTATGCTAATAGTAGAAGGCAAACAAAGTGCTGTGGATTGTCACATTAGTAAACTCAATCAGCCAATCTGAACCTTAACAGTGCAGATGAGGGGATTGTATTAATAAACATCCATAATAAATATTTCTCCAGAGCCAGGTCTGAGATTTTACAATGCCATCAATGGAAAATTTTCTAGAAAGAAACAAAAGCCTAATATTGACTCTGCAATTATGCTGGTATTTATATGGCACTAATACACTCTGCTCCCCCTTACCTTACATTGCTTATGTGGACTAAGGACATCCAATTGCATAGGAAACAAAAGAAAAAGCCCTGGCTAACTTACATTGCTGCAGGCACTGTGGAGCGATTCATCCTCTATTTGCAGCACAGATTAAGTCCCTTTTAATAATTCTCTCAGCAGCTCAGCTCACCCTTTATCCCCCTCCCATAATATATAGCTGGGTATTACAGAAAGTCACTGCAATTGCACAATCTATGTAAACTCCATTGACCTAAATTTGAACCAATCAAGTATAATGTTTTATTGGCTCACTTTCAAGTCAGTAAAGTTTGCATGTGATTTACATAAATTTCTAATTTCCTCCAGCTCTAGCTGAGAGAAGATTGAACTGATTTGCTGATAAAACAATCTTGATGAATTTATCACTTCTGCTGTGATGTGATGTGCTGTGTTTTTAGGATTAATTGGTTCACACTGTTTCACAGTGCCTGCAGCTGCAGAGATTAGTGGACTTGATTTAAAGCTCTTGTAGCTGTTTATTATAAATATGTGAATTCTTTACTTACCATGCCTTCCCACAGATTCACTCTAACAACTAATGGACATAATTATGACAAGTTAGTCCCAAAAATTTATGAACATTGCTCTACAAGAACTTACCATAGGTTAGTGCATATAGTATTTCCTGGTTACATTAACTGTTCAGAACAATTTTACTTGTTATTTAAAGAAGGCCCCCCGCTTGTATCAACAAACATGCCAGTGTTCTGGAAGTCAGACTGCTTTTATTGCAGATTATTCTATTGTCAGATGCTAGTGTGTTTAGAGCAACAAGGAATGCCAAATGGAATTTTCCATCAAAGCGCACTAAGCCAACATGTTGCATGGGCTACAAAACACTTCATCATGGCTTAATATATGAATAACATAGGATTTGAATGTGCAATGTAACTGATTGTCCCAGTGCAGATATCAGCAGCAAACATGTGTTTATGTCAGCTCTTACCCAAACTTTCAAGCCCTCAAATGGCTGGAATCATAACTGCCCACATTTCCACCACCATGGCAACTCCAGATTTAACGAGAAGCCAAGACAGACACCGGCCTCCACCTCAGCACAGTCACTGGCTCCCCTCACATAGACCAGGATAGGTCAGGTACACCGACTTCAGAAAAAGATTCTAACAAAAAGAGCAATCACTCCCAAAATGTCCAACAAGAGAAAAGTTGGTGCAGAAGGGAGACAATTTAATGAAAGCTGGGAAAGTAAATTCATGCTTCTGGAAGACAAGCGTGTTCTTATTTTCAGGTTAATACACGAGTATGGCGTGTGATATGATGTCTCAGGGTGAGGAAGGATCTATACTTCTACTAACACTATGGATCTAAGCCCTCGGCATAGCCTGTGTTTTAGATTTCGGCCCCTTCAGTGATTTGAGTTTGACACCAATGCACCTATACACTGTACACAGCAAGTATTAGAAGCTGCAGCAAATCAAAAAGAACCTGCTTCATTTATTGGCTGCCAGACGTTCAGTCTCATCCAGACCTTTTGTTTCCCAGCCTTACTGACCTTGGCAAACCCCTTTTTATTTCTTTTTCTTCAATCATGAAGGTTTAGAATCACATGTGGTCATCTAAAATCTATGCATAGCACCCTGCCGGCTCCCATCACCAGCCATGATCTGCCTGCAGTGCAAACAGTAACACAAAGACCCATTCATTATGTCACTAGGTATATAATAAGGTATGTAATGAAAACAGAAAAAGGTTTATTTAATACACTCATTAGCATGTTAATGAGAGGAGAAAGGTGAATCCAAAATACTAGCAGAATAAACTTCAGGTTTACCTTAAGAATTTTTGTAAGTAATTCGTTTTTGACTTGACTACATCATTAAATCTAGAAACTTGTGCAATGAGATTTATATCTCTATGTGACTCACCCTGGAACAAAAACAACAGGCTAGTCCTTAGCAGCTAGTTTAGTTCATGATAAATAAAGTTGGTCTGAAACATATGTCAGATTTTGTTCATCATTAAAACCTTGTTACGAAATACATTATGCTGAATATGCCAGTAAGCAGTAATTATAGGTTTTGGTGAAAATGTGCACTTTTATAGCTTTGCAACAATGATAATCACTGTGTTTACCGAATTTACTTTTATCACTATACGGTTATTGCTTCCATTAATGAAAAGCACCTTGCTCATTTAATCTTACATAGGTATAATAAAACTACCTAATTGGTCTTTATTTTTAGATAGTAAACATAAAATGTTTTTTTAATCTACATTCACTGGTTAACATATTCACAGACTTGGATTCACTATCCTGTATCTGCTTAGTTTTTAGCAGGATCACGCAATGCTTATGGTGGACAGCAAAGACATTAGTGCTGCAGCCTTGTAGAATTGTGGCTCTGGGTGCAATGATATGTGTTCCTCTTTGGATGACCCAGTTTTCTCCAAAAATTCAAACATCAGATAAAGCCTAACTAGAGCCTATTGGTAAAACTACCCATGCAGAAGGTTCCCCCTACTGCAAAGGTTTAAAACTTTTTAAAACTAGGGGAGAAATTAACTTATTATATTCATAATTTTTTACTGTTGACTACTATTTGGGAAATTTCCCACACTTCCTGTGCAGAATGCACAACAAAAAAAAATATTTGAAAGCAAGGGAAATTCCCTTCTATTATCAATAGTTAATAAAATGTTGTATGGGAGGAAGCAGGATTGTTACTGCTCATACACAATCTTGTAGCTTGTCAATCAGCACCTGGCCGCACCTAGTCCTGACCACTGTTAGATTGGCAACTTTGCATCTAAAGCCCTCCCATCTGGAGCTGCAGCGGGAGCAAAAGTTGGGGCTCATTCAGGGTACTTTATCAGTTCTGTATACACTTCTACAGTGGATACACTTTCATCAGTGAAGCTGGGTGATCCAGCAAACCTGGAATGGATCTGGTCCAGGATTCAAAACATTTGCTTGCAAATAGCAAATGACTTTGAAGAAATCTTTTAAGGTTTTCTGGATCACCCAACTTCACTGATGAAATTGTATCGTTTCCAGCCTTGGAGAGCTTTAATAAATCAGGTCCTTAGTCGCTGGATTTGGTTAGACTGTCAGACAGGAACTAGTTCTTCTTTTATATGTTTTTAACAGTTCTCTGTGCCCTCATATTGGTAAGTTCTTTGAGAGTGATGCACAAGAAATGTTCTGCATGGAATGGTCTTCATAGCATGTTCCTTGTAGAACAATAACATCATTTTGACATTATTAGGCTGAGATCATCAATGTGAGGCCAGCTTCTTTGGATTTGATAAAATAAGGGGCATCTGAATAGGAAGGCATAAACAACAATAAAAAACGTTTCTCCCTTTACTAAAAAACTGTTTCTGTCCATTTGAAGAAATTTCCTTTTCACTTAGCAATAAGTCTTACAATGGCCTTCTCTACTTTATAACAAGATACGTTTCCCCTACAGTTGGACTTTAAATAAAATAAACTCCATGGACTAAAGGTAATCTGCCATTGAGAAATCTTCCTTCCATAGACACCACTAACTTGAAGCAGATTTAAAATTCTGCTAAGGAACGATGGAATCTTATTAGCGAGCTTATCCTCCGGCAGAGGCCAGAGTAATAAGAGGCTGTGTTCAGCGAGATGACCCATTTATATGTTTGATCTGACTGTCTGCCACAAGGCCGGATGTTGACTTCAAAGGCTTTGGTTTCTGGGCTTTGCAAGGACTCCATAAGTTATTCTGTTTGACATTTTAATACAATACAGCCCATTAGTCCATGGTCATAAATATATTTGCTGTATAGAACCCAGCTAGGAAAAAACATAGAAGCGGTACAAACAAGCCTTACCATTTCTTTGATACCTACAAAGTTTAAGTCTATTCCAAAGTAAGTTTGGGCGATGGACATGGAAGGTTTTCTTTTTACTCTTTAAGATTTTTAAAGGAAGGAAGTAACATTAGGCAGTAAGAATTTCACTTGGGCCAGAAGGTTAACAGGATAGGCAATGTAAACTTCCCCCTATTAAAAAAGCATTGACAGAAGGAAGAAATGAAGACAATGGGATCTAGAAGGGAAAGGGCGAGGGCGTGAGTTAAACATTGAAGTTTGAAAACACGGGCTATTTCTACCTGTGCCAGCTGCAATATAAGCAAGCAAATAACCCAGTGACACTACAAGTGTCTTTAATTCTGGAGACTATCCAGCACCAAGACAAATGAGTAGTAATGAGCAGAATTTATCAATGCCCTCTGTTCCCGGGAGGTAAACTAGTGACAGGTTTATCAGCCTAAATACAATAGTACTTTTCATGAGTAGATCTTTTCTGTGCATAAATAAATGTAGAGTGAAGGAAGCAGAACAAGATCTCATCAAAAGATATACGCTTAGGAAAAACACAAAAGCTTTTTGTCTATGCTGTTTCAAAGAAAATAATACATTTGTTTGCACTAAAGTTTGATACTTAAAGGGTTAGACCACCCTAAACTAAAATGTTTACTTGGAGAATATTCTGATAGGAGGGATCACTCACTGTATATCTACCAGGGACTCTAATTATCAAATAACTACTGGAATTCCCACTTGTGCTCCTTCCCACCATGGAGCATTCCTCTCTCTCTCGCTTTATGTAAAATAAATGATAAAACTGCAATAATACTGCATATATTGGGGGAAACAGAAGGGCATGCAAAAATATCACAAGAGCGAGATGCATGTGGACTGACCTTTGAAAAGGTATCATACACAGTAAGTAGGACTTTTTTTTATCCCTTATACGTTAATATGGGAGAATCGGTAAAAAAAATGTAATATATTGCAAGTCCAGTCCTTAGATGCGGTGGCAGAATTATTTTCTTTGGGCTATGTTCAGACTAGCAGTGAGGTTGCGGTGCGGTTATAGATCATCACACCACTGAACCAATTCTTTAGGCAAGTCGACCCATTGACATGATTGGTGCACTGGTACTAGCATTGGTACTGAACTGATGAAATGTATTCTTCTCATGCGATTCTTCCAGGTCCATGTGTTTCAATGGCAGTAATTGGTGCCGACCAGGGATTGTTAGAGGAAATGTCAGATTCTCTGTTTTATAAATAGAGCCCATAATGCTTGTTGCATTTGCTGAGGTTACTGTAGTTAAATTGTTATTAGAATAGAAACTAAAAATCTATATGAGCTATACATGGAAAAGGAGATTTAGACATTTTTCTTTAAAGGCATTTCAATATAGCAAGATTATATTGTGGAATTGGAGAGAGTGCAGAGAAGGACAACTAAACTAATAAAAGGAATGGAGGAGCTCTCAGTGTAACGCTTAGGTGGTTAAGAAAAAGCTGGATGATTTCTAGAAGTACAGAATATAACTGGAGATTAAGGATTTAAAGTAAAGATAACAGAGACTGTTGATCCAGGGAACATCCGATTGCCTCATGGAATCAGGAAGGAATTTTTTTCCCCTGTTGAAGCAAGTTGTACCAGGGCTTTTTTTTGCCTTTCTCTGGACCAACTATGTCTTATAGGGTTTTATGTCTGGGATATGTTTATTTCCCTAGTGGTTGTACTTGCTGGACTTATGTCTTTTTTTAACCTACCCTCCTATGTAACTATATTAGCAAAAGACTAGGCAATTGTATAGAAAGCGCATTCAACTGAAAAACCTACAGATAAATGTTAATGATGTCACACTATTTCTTGGTATCTACATCTATATATAATCACAAAGCCAACCATTCAACAATCTTGTTATGTTAGAAGGTCACAATGTGTAGCATTTAATATTAACCTAACCTCTGTACTGGCACAGGTCAGGGTTCTGAACAGTAGCTGATGTGGAATTTGTGTGATAAGTCACTGTTTACTCATGTAGTGATAGAAGGACAAACATAAACCTATGAGGTGAGCTGTCATGTTCACTCTGGGGCTAACAAATGGGGGTGGGGGGTGAAAAAAATTCCAAAAACAAATTTATTTATTTCAATACTTTGTTATATCCTAATCTAATAAGAAATGGCTAGTTTCCACTAAGATGCATGAGTATTAAGCAATGCATTTGGAATTTGTATTAAAAAGTATTGACTTCAAATTAGGTTGTAGAATATTGTAATGAACTTAAAGTTTACCAATGCTGAAAAATTATGAAAGTTGCCATTGCTGAATTTATTCTAAAGTATCCCAGCTGCCTGGCTGCAAAGTTTTTCTTGTTTGGTTTTAATAGTTTAGGTTACACACTCAAAACAAAAATGCAAGTAAATTAGCTGAATTACCAATTAGCTGAATACCTGAACTGAGGGTTATGGAATCGGAGGATGAGAAATCATCCAGGCCATTGGTATTTTCTAGAACTACATTATCTTTCAGTATCTGTCCACTTTAAAGTATAGCCCAGACCTTGGCTACCAGAGTTGGCTACCATTGGCTGGTTATTTATTTTCCACCATTGGGGACATTTCTATTCACTTTCTGTCTCCAAGATAAAACAAGAAATTAAACTTCTCAATAGAAAAGTATTAGTAAGTCTTAAAGCACTTACTCCTTGACTGTGTCTGGCTTTAATGACCCTAAACCACAGACCCGAAGAAAACATTCAAGAACTGATTTGGAAAGTCAAAGTTACTCATGTCTATCATTTACTTAGGCTATTTGTATTGGCATGGCATGCATATTTGTCTTAAAAAAAAATGTACTTTAAGCAAACTTGTGTTTTGCCTAATTAGGATAAATAGTTACATTACTTATATTTAATGTAGATAATTACATATGCATACCTATACTACCCTGCTTATTAATAACCAGGAGGAAACAATGGAAATACCCAGATCTGGACAAAGCAAAAGGTCTACTTGGATCTATATCAATTATAATAAATTATATCATATAATTGTATACTTATACCGTTTTTATAGTTAATGTATTTTATTTACTGCATACTAATAAGACAAAATTGGATTGGTAACACAATACGTTACATTTCTGCTTTACAGAAGTTCAGAATGTGCAGTAAACATATGAAATGTCCCAAAGTAATCAGTTTCTGCAAGTTTGTCACTTCTTTAGTTAAACAATTTACATTTAGATTTTACATAATTATTTTCTATGAATGACAGAATGTTGTTATGGTAAGTCACAAGATCTTTTAGGCGTTCACTTAAATGCCAGCTTTGTCTGTGTCTCTGAACAGTAAACAGGGTCATTCTTTCAAAATGTGCTTGTTTTACTTTGGTCAGCAATGACTACAGAAAATTAAAATTCATTTATTCAGAAATTCATTTTTTCAGTTAAAAAAAAAAAAAATTTGTTGTAGCCGATACATTTGTTACACTTTATAAACCTACTTTGCCAATAACTATACCTTTATATTTGTTTGTTTTATGTTCAGTATGTTTTGGTATGATAGTTCTTGTATTTGCTTCTTTCTGCAAGTAGTTGTGAATATGTTATTACCGTTATACCCATACCACATTTTGTTTTACTTGTACAGAATATTTTTTTTTATCATTTAGAATATAACACAGGAGGCTTTAACAACACCATGATTGCCAAGTATGTTGGGTGTTATAATACTGAGTATCTGATTGGATAGTTGTCACTCAAAAACTAATGACCAATTCAAAGTTATTAGTATGGGCAGCACGGTGGCTCAGTGAATAGCACTCCGGCCTTTGGAGTGCTGGGTACCAGGTCCGAATCTCGGCCAGGACTCTATCTACATGGAGTTTGCAGGTTCTCCCCGTTTCATGTGTGGGTTTCCTCTGGGTACTCCAGTTTTCTCCCACATCTTATAAACATGCAGTTAGATCAATTGGCTTGCCACCAAAACTGACCTTAGACTGTATAAAAGACTTATGACTATGGTAGGGACATTAGATTGTGAGCTCCTTGAGGGACAGCTAGTGACATGACTATGGACTTTGTACAGCGCTGTGTAATATGATGGTGCTATATAATTACTGTGTAATAATAATAAGTCGATGTTCTGATCACTGGTAAGAAACTAGCAAATACCACTCCCAGGTGATTATTGGTGATGGCCTGAAAATAGGTGAATAAATGAACCCATTAGTTCCAATGTTAATTTTTTTAGGGTTGGCTAAATGCCATCAACCACAGCAGTGCCCTGTTGTGAACTTTGCCCAAAAGTTATGTGGTCCCTATAAATTTGACCTAGAGACATTCAATCACAAATTAACCAACAGAGTAACCCAAAACCGAATACATAAATGCATGATAGTTCAGATGGGGTTTAAATGAACTGATTTTAATAAATTGCAGAATATTTTTTATATGTGTGTTTGTTTCTTTTTAGGGTGGACAGATAGCTTTGTCTCTTTCATCTTGAGTGATACCGAATTAGGAACATAATTTGTAGCCTTCCTGTCCAAGCCATTAGTGACCGTAGGATAACAAACTGGAAGCAACGTCATCCTTCCGGAGACATTGCCCAAAGGCTCTACTCGTCTGTGATACCATTATTACTGCTTTACTACTTCATTAAAAGCACACAAGATACTCAAAAAACAACAAGTGAAAGGAATATAAGGGTCTGGTCAATGGGCCTTTGAAAAGTTGGACTTGCCACTGAAGACAATGCTATAAAAATTCTTTGTATGTGTTTTTTGGTCATTTATTTCACATCAATTAATAGACACAATGAGCCTGGGCAGCCTTCCAGTCATCAAAAACCTGGTTTCTCGGTCCAGGAGAGAACGAGTGCAGCTGACAACAGATATGATTAGCCATCCACTGGATGATTTCCGGCACACCATGCACGTGGGTAGAAAAGGTGAAGTCTTTGGAGATACCTCATTTCTCAGGAACTGTCATGAGAAACAAAGGCATAATCGCTGGAGCTACATAACCAAGAAGCTTCGCCAAGCTAGATGGATGTCACCTGAAGCCCAATCCCCTGAGCATCCCGCTTCACCTTCACCGCCTCCTGTTTCCCCAATCATTAAGAATGCCGTGTCCCTGCCACTTCTCAACAGACGTAATTGGGATGATGAAAGGGATGGGAGCTCAGAAGAAGCCTGGAACTGTTTTTCTGAGACAAGCAGCCCTTACGGTACGTTAAAGGTCTAGGAAAATGTAACAATTATTTATGCTTTAAAAAAAATTATTCTCATATTCTGAACATCAGTGATTTATATTATATAACTCTTGGGGCATAACGCAAGCTATTGATATTCCAAGGTTTTCTCCGGTACCTACCTGCTGCATTTTAAAAGAAAGTTCCTCCCTTTTTCCTTGTCCTTTTATTTATAAACTATATACTATACTGATTTGAAACATAAACCGGAGGAATGTGACAATGTCTCTTTTACTAAAGTTAGGCAAATCTGGCCTTCAGTAGCACATGATATGTATATTATCTGTTAGATGAAAAGTTGTGAAATCATCAGGTAATGTAATCTAATCTCCATACTCCATACAGCAGAATGTTATGCTAAGCATACACTATGCAATTCTCTTTTTTATTTTTAGTTTATATGACTGAAAATAAAAGAGTCATATGACAGTGACAGTTTATATTCATTTATATATCAACCAATAAATTGACCCTTTGTAATCAGCTACCAGTATTTGAGACACCAGCACTTGCTCCATAGTGGATTTGTGTTACTTTGGTTCATCATTGATACCAGTCAGTCAAAAAATACCTTACCTCATCACATATTGGGGCACATTCTCCCAAAATATAAATCTAAAATGAATAAAAGAATAGCATAGATTTTTGTTCAGTTTAATGGTTTTGTGTAATTTATTAATAACATCACATAGTATAAGGCTGGCATGAGAATCAGGCTTTCAGTAGAAGTGCGTTCTCAATAACCCAACAAATGGGGGGAGGCACGGATGTGATCTTGATGAAAACATAAAGCTTGGCATATGAAATATCTATGGTATTATGTTTACTTGTCGAAAGGTCAGACAGAAGATATATCAGTGATAAAGCCTGCAGAACAAAAGCTATAAAAAAATAGTTGATATCATCCTTAGGCCACACATTCCATTGTTGTGTAATGGCATCCCATAGTGTTGGTGGAATATCTCACTATTCGATTGGACAGCTATTTGATCGATTAGTGAGATATTGTTCGGGTGATCGAATGCCGAATTTGAACACCATTGAAGTTAATGGTGGGAGAATTCAGGTTATTTTTAGGGACTATTAAGGGCTGCAAGAGCAATCAGCAGCCCTTTACTAGTTGTATGTGTTCTTGGATCCAAGAACACAGGGCACTAGATGTGATGATTGGGGAAACTTGTCCCCATTCAACCTCTAGTGCCCGGGGATCACCTGCAGTCACAGCTGTGACCACAAAGTTCCCAAGGTCATGTGACCGTGGGAACGGAACTGCAGATGAACTCTGCAGTTCCACTATGATCCCTGGGGCACTATAGGCTAATTAACCTGCAGTGCCCAGGGGACTGCACACTTTTCTCAACGATTGCAGACACAGCTGCAATCATTGAGAAGATGCCCAGCCGGCAAGTATCTCCTACTCTGTAACACGCACAGTAATATGATACATTTGTTACATTTTTCTTGCAGTGGATAAAAGAAAAATATAACAAATATATCAGAATATTTCTGTGCTGGAAAGTGTGTTACAGAGTAAGAGATATCATGTCGTTGTAGGATAACCTGTAACCTAAATTAACATTAATTTTTTTTTTCGGGTTCGGTCTACCATTTTCGGGTCGAATATAAGGACAACCCGAATTTGAACACTAGCATCCCATGCTTAGATAGTTCAGGGTTAGCGATTTCCCTTGGAGCAAGCTAGGGGGTAAGCAGCTACCACAGGTATAGCTTTCTCATATGAACGAATAGCTGTGTACTCTCATGCACAGAAACTAAGGTGGGTTTTTAAGAGAAATATGTTTCTGCTTCGTGCAGAGCTGTGCAGTGAAGATGACTAGATAGGGCCTGAAGGTAAATATTTTTTTTTTTGCGGAATGCACTGTGGGGGATGGAACTGAAGCTTAATTTTCAATAGAGCTGATCATGAAATAAAAATCTAGTGCCTGTATGAACTAAAGTGTACCAAACCTCTCTATTTAAAACCAATTTAAGTCACTACAGGTCATACCAGGCAATACCCTTAAGTTTAACTTGTAAAACAAGTGTCTTTCACCAAGTTTTCTATTTCTTTACTGTGGGTGAACAATGTTTCCTTTGACCATACACCCCCGAACTTTCAGTTTTTGGTTAGGAGCAGTTCATTATGGTCACATGCATTGGCATTTGTTAAAGCGCTTTAAGGCTGGAGAAAATACACTTTCATCAGTGTACCTGAGTGATCCACAAAACCTGGAATATATTTCTTAAGTCATTTTCTGTTTGTTAGCAAATGTTTTCATTCCTGGACCAGATCCATTCCAGGTTTGATTTTATGTAACTAGCATTCTCTTCCCTTTTGTAAAACATGAGTGTATTAAGGTGAGTGCTTACAAGCTGCCACTGAATGCTTTGGCACATAAAATGGTCCACTATGATCATGGAAATGGTAGACATTTTATCTCACATATTAGTGTGATGCAGTGCAAATCATTTTGAATAGAACCCCAAATTCTTCAGGGCACCTCAGGGCCATGGTGCACCTCAGGCCAATAGACTATAGTGCATTGTGATCCCCTTGTTAAAGTAGCACAGGTTCAATTCTTAGTGTTAGGCAGCTCATTCAATGAATTGTCAAACTTTACACAGCATATAGTACCCACCGCATGGGCATGAATGGGCCCTGAATTGTCTCCAATCCCTTTCATCATTTAAGTTTTAAGTTCCTGGGGCACCCATTTTGAGCTTGCTTACTGTTTGGTTTGTGAAACAAGTGGACTTTTAATCAAGTGGAGTTAGAAAAAACAGGAGTTTGAAAACAAAAGGAGTTAAATCCTTATAGTAACCACAAACTGTAAGTAAACTTTTATAACTCCTTGTAAACAGAAATTGTAACTGGGAAAATGAGTGGTAGCAAGGTGGAAGGTTTGGTTCAGTGCACAGTCTGCCATATGTATGCACAAACTGAGCAACAGCTCCCAGGAGAATAACGCTGTGATAGATGTGAGCAAGTCGTCCTTCTGGTATCTCTCATTGGAGAGCTGGAGAAGCGCAATGCAACACTGAAATCACTGGATCACCTTGAGAGGGCTCTTATTCTCACTGAGCGGGCAGTTACTGGCTTAGATGTGGAGGGTGGAGAGGTTAATCAGAATGAACATGTAGGGGAGTTGGGTTACAGTAACTAGAGGGAGTGGTAGAGGCTCCCAGAAAAGGAAGGCCAGCTCTGTGTTTGAGCACCCCAACATGTTTGCAGATTTTTAGTTTCTATTCTAATAACAATTTAACTACAGTAACCTCAGCAAATGAGCTAAAATTCTGAACCATCAGAGTAATGTGTTAATAATTTTATGTATGTTGAAAGTAAAGCCCTGTTTAGATGTGAACTATATGTTAGATTAGTGTTACTGGAAATAATCTTTTGTGATTGTTTCCTGTGACAGATGAGCAAATGCTGATCGCACAGCACAGTTCTTTTCTATGGAGAGGAAATGGAGGAGAATGAAAGTGTGTCACCTCACTGTGTTCTCTTCTATAAGCATGCACAGTGCTCATTCATCAATCCGCCATGGTAAATTGATGAACAGAGCCCAGGGACTGCTGTACACATGTGACATTTTTGCCCAAGATAAGCATGATTGTTTGACTAGGTTGAGCTGTGTACATAGATTAAGTATAAACTGTGCTGTCTTTTTTTTAACTACTAACTTTTTTTTACTTACACTGACAGCCCTGATACTTAAAAAAAAAAGAATGGCAATAGTTTCTTTTATTAATCATTCAAATATGCAACTATTCTCAAAAAGGTATAAATTATATTTTTTTTCCCAGAAGGATTTGTTATTATTATTTGTTTTTATTGTTTTTAACTTATTAGGAAGTGTATATGCATATAGTACTTAGCATTATTTTATCACTATTATAAAGATACTCAGGCAATACAATAGTTGGTTTCAGTGTCACTGCTCCCTCTGGTGACTCTATATGGGATTGCACACTTTTTGATTAATTTTTTTGGAAACATGGAAGCATATCAAAAATAAAAAGTGTGCAGGAAATGCTTTGCAAAAATGTTGTGTTTTTTTATCTATGAATCTAAGAATTTTGGTAGAGTTTTTTTTAGCAACCACATAATCCCTTGCTGATATTGCAAGTCTAAATAAGAAAAAAAGTATATAAGCAGGAGACAAAATGTTGTTTACATACAGTTAAAGTATGACATAGTAAGCAAGGACAAATGTAGGAAGAGTGTGTGACAGTTCTAAATGCTCACCAATGTCAGGGCCTTTACTGACCACTAAATTCTGGGCTGGTAAATGAATGGGCCTGTGCTTGGCACCAGGAGCAGGAAAGAATGATTGCATATTGAGCAAAAATCAGGTGTCCCCACAGGGGTACTGAAACTTAATAAGATACTTGCTGGAACTTTCTTACCATTGCTGTTAGTTGAAACATACTTTATAATCTGACAGATTGTCTAAAATTAAGTTTAGTGTTAATCTGCAAAATGTACAATGATGTAATTAGAATTGGGACGTTGATGCTAACTTAGATAGTAATAACAGTTTATGCCATCTGTCACTTGTTTTCTCAAATGTAGCAATTCATCTATTCCTGACCTCCACTTGGTGGTAAAGGACAGGGGTGTCAAACTCTGGCCCGGAGGCCAAATCGTCCACCTATGTCCTTTTTTCTGGCCCCCAAAGGAATCCTATATATCAACTGCAGCTGGCCAGCCGCTGCATTAAAATAACGCCGCTACTACAATTCCCGGCATCACTCGCGTCTATAGATCAGTGGGCTCTCTGCCTATGTGTGGCCCCGCATTGGATTGTTTTATAGACGTAAATAATGCCGGGAATTTTAGTAGCGGCGATATTTCAATAAAGAGGGAGTTCCAGTGGCGGGCCACTCATAAGATTTAGCTCCGCATTGGCTGCGTCTGGCATTTCCAGCACTCCCCCTCAGCTGTACTTTTCCTTGCTACTCCAAGGCATGGACTTGAATGGTTGGATTTTCATAGAAGAATTTTGTTATTATTATTGTTAGCCTGTGCAAAAAGGTTACCATTGAAATTTAACTCAGAAGGCTACAAATAGAGAAAGAGGCATAAGATTTGTTTTAAATGAAATAAAAAAAAAATGTATGCCTATTTCTCTATTATAAGCTTGATCCAGATTGAATGTGAAGCAAAAACTCTTTTTCCAAATGAAAAGGGTTTATATCTAATGAGAAGGAAAAATGTCCTCAATGTTTTCAATAAATTTCAAAGTTGGCCCACGACTTTGTCCAAGTTTTTATTTTTGTCCCTCTGTGTATTTGAGTTTGACACCCCTGGTAAAGGAGGTACTTTTAAACATACTCCATGTGCTTCATAAAGACATTATCTAGGTCACAAGATCTAATATGGGGATTTGTGCACCAAGCTTATAGCTTTTATGGAAAATAAGCATTTATTGTGTTACCATTGTCTGGAGATACAGAACTCCATTAATTTGTATTTTTAATTTAATGTATTTTAAAAAATTATTGTGATGCCAACACTAACTTTTTTTTTCTTTTTATTTAGGTGTGAAATCTGGATACTTCACCATGCCTAGACTCTCCACCTCGGAGGATCAATCAGAGGACACCAGCTCTCAGAAACCAGATGATGACTGGGCCAGCTCTGGGCTACCTGATAGAGAAGATGTCAGTGTGTGCACTGTTCCTGTGGAGCTTTCTAGCAGTCTGTGGCACTGTGACTCCATGCAGTCCCTGGTTATGGACTTTGGGCCGTCACTTACTGAGATTCTTGAAGGAATTGGCTTTTCTGAATCTCCGAAGAAAACTGAGGGTGCCAGTGGTTTCAGCGATCCAATCTTACCAACAACAAATGATGACCCATTTCAAGTTACCATAGCTCCTAACACTGGTATCATGGAGGTAAACCAATCATATAGTGATATCCAGGTTCAAGAACCCAAAGGTCTTGCGTGTTGGGAGCCAGCAACCATACCTGAGGATATGGAAATGGATACAGACAGTGGAATCACTGGATCAGAACAAGGCAGCAGGGGAGTCACTGCCGATCTCTGGGACTCTGGAGATGGTGATGGTTCAGAAATAGAAATGTAGACATTAATAAACTACGGAACCTTTCTGGAACACAAGAACGGATCTATAAAGTTACCATAATTGAGAGCACAGACTCAATGTAAGGTGTATTTCTATGTCACTGTTATCCAAATCTTCTTTTCTTCACTCCACTCTAAGCACGTATGTTTATATTGGGTAGATATGAAACATTCCTGGAATACTAGGCTTCTGTGTTCATTATAATTCACTGCATCTCTCTCTGTTATATTCTGAGCAATGGAATTTGTAGTCACGCTATATTTAATGCAATGCCTTAGGTTGCCTCGGAGGAAAGTTCCATATTAATCCTATTTTCCATCATCTTCATCCTGTATGGTAAACAACAGTTATCTGGTGCAAATGACCTTTTAGTTTTTACTATGGTATGTTCAGGCCATGATTTTTATGATATTTTTACATCTATAAATTTTCTAATCCATCACTAAATCTAAAAAAAATTAGTTCTACTATTATTGTTAATTGTGTGTTTGCTTAGTAACTGAGAGAGGCTATGAAACACTTGAGTGTTGAAAGATTACAAAGGAAACCACTTGTGGCAAATCCACAGAATCTCTTATGACAATAAGCATTTTACAGAGTTAGGAATATAACATTGCACAATGCAGAGAAAAAAGGAGAAAAATTATATTGTTAAAATCTGTATGGTGTTCGTGGCGCATTTACCATTGGAATTTTTAAAAGGCCAAAAGAACTTTATGAAAGATATTGTAAGTTCTGTATCACCTATAAGAGCTGCGGTATGTTTATTTCACATGGTCAGCCTTTATAACACAGTGGTAAGATATAAATGGAAACTTAGTATTTTTTAATGTATTTGCTACTGTATTAGGTGCAGTAACAGTAAATATTTTTACGTCTTCTGGCCATCCCAACTGGAATGATCAGAACCTTTAATAATTGGCTTTTCATCTTCAGCACTAATCTGCTGGATATTAAATATCAGACAACCTTTTTATAGGGCAGTATACCTGATATGAACTTGCTTTTGCCTACAGTTGAAAATCTAATATATGAAAAAAAGAAAAAAAAAGATTTGTAACTTGAATAAACCAGTCTGAAAAAAAGGGTGAACATAAAAAAATTTTGTGGCATCAGTCTAATAATTGTGAATAAGTATCAATACACCAGAAAGTATTTACCAAACAGGGCGGTATGTATGTTGAAAATCATATTTCTTTCAATCTCCTAGACCACAGGTAGGCAAACTCCTTTAGGCTGGATACGGCCTAGCCAGTATTCCAGTCCGGCCTAACTCCTCCCTAGTTATTTTTTTTGGCTCCGCCCTAATTGAATTGTCGTGTTATCGTGATTTCCCGCGATATCGAGTTCCCGCACAGTAACCCCAATTACTATGCCTAAAGAGCAAAAGCAACGCGCAGCTACCAGTCTCCAGAAGGTTGACCTCGGACATCGTGTCTTCAACCCTGAATGGACTGGCAGATTATTCTTCGTCCAACGCGGCAACAAAGCCCTGTGTTTAGTGTGTAACGACACCGACAGCATTTTCAAGCGGTCGAATCTCAAGGGCAATTTCGATGGCAAGCACGCGCCCACGTACAGAGACTACACCGGGGATGAGTGGAAGGCTGCTCGCTTGCAGTCACGGTTGGAAAAAACCTTTCCTTGGACACCTTGTTTCTTCTGGCCTAGTGTGCCTTCTTGACCTCCTGAAATGGCCTAGTAGTCCAAAAAGTTTGCCGACCCCTGTCCTAGACAAACAATGGGACTTACTGTGTTATCTATAGTGAATTGTGATGCTTTTTAACTCCATGTAATATTGTTTATTTATACAAATGCGGTTGTTTTAAAGGGCTGGACACCTTCTTATATATTTACACCAGTCAGGTACCCTTACAAGGCAGCCTAACTAGGTTTCTGATTTCAACTTGCTGCAATTAAACAGCACCGTTTAGGTATTGTTTTGTTCCTGTTGATTGGACAGTGGCAACAAATCAATACACTGATAAAGTCATCACTCAACTAATGTTCTTGTCTGCAAGCTCACGTTAATAATACCTGTACAGACCCTGAATTTTTATCACCCAAGGTGAACATTTATAATTACTTTGGGTGAAAGTCTATTATTTGTACAGCGGTCCCACGATGGTGTTTAGTGATCCACAGTTTTGAATCACTAAATACCCAACAGATATGACTGCTCTTGTATTGTATTGGGGAGGACACAGGGGGGCACTTCTGACTCGTCCTTCCCTCTCCATAGAAAAGATTGTACAACACTTGTTCCTAAAGATTGTTTCCAGTGACAATTATTGCACATCTGCACTGGCCTTTAAGACACACACATTTTATGTTCTATTAGATATACCAACAATGAAATTATATCATAGATATACCAGCGATGTGTAGTCTGCGAATGGCAAGAGAGGCAATGATAAAAGTAAAATATTACAACAAAAATAAGTTAGGTAGCCATTCATCAGTTGTTAAAATATATGTTTTAAATTGTGCAAGGCAGAGAAACTAAATAATCATATTACTGGTAAGTAAATTTGGTAGCTCATCCTCATGTCCAAGGCTACGTACACACTTGCAATGGTACTCGTGCGATAATTAGCTCAGGGCCGATATCGGACGAGAATACAGCGCCCGTCGTCCATCGTCCAAACGACAGTCTTGGTGGATCCATGGACAATGGACGAAGAACGATCATAATGGAGGTGAAGGGGGAGAGAGCACAACGGGGTGCCACTTCCCCGTTCTCCCCCTCCCCTCTCCGTTTGTATAGAGCTCGTTCTTGCATCGTGCAGTCGTTAGTCATTGGATAGGATCATGAAAGGTCCTTTCCAAGGGCTATTATTGCACATGTGTATGCAGCCTAACTACTCCTACTGGCCTCTGATGTGTGCTACTATGTAGACTTACTTATACAGGATTAGAAAAAAAATAAATTTGCACCCGTATTTAGCTTTTCTTACATTGTATGAACCTGATTTGTGAAGTCAGGTGTGAGAGGTTAACTGGAGTCTTGCGTTCCTTTCTTACTGCCAGGTGCTGTTGTAATACCTGTAAGTGTAAATATCAGAGAAATATTCAGTGACTAAAGAAGATTGACACCTAATTCTGGCATGTTGTAATATAGAGAACAAAGTAGTAATAGTGGGGGGCCACGGGAAATCTAATATTTCTAAGTTGCTAGTTGCCAAGCCTATGTGTAATATCTCATGATAATACATAGGCTGACTGCAGGCATCTCGTCATTGACTACATACACCATCATGGCATGAGAGTAACTATGAATACACCATCACCTTCTCCAGCACCTATCCTCTCTGAGGACAACACTCTGTCTCCCAGAGATAGTGAGATCTAGTAATGATGGAACACTGCTTCCTCATTGCTTCAATATGATGGAATCAGCATCATCCTATAGGTCTTCTTTACTTCTCCTCCTCTCAACATCGTTTTCTAAGTCATTTATAATCTTAATACTAAATACAGGGGGAGACAATTTACCTTCAACTACATTGCAATCACTCAGTATTACTATTCTACCAACCAATAATGACTCATTACCAATATAAGTCCACCAATACTGCAAAACGCGTCGGGGAAAAACCTTAATATTTGTTATATCATCACCCAATCTGATTGTTAAGATACTGTAATACACCAGATTATCATTATATGTCTGAACATAGATTTCTTGGGCTCTGTTTAGCCTAGAATGCTTTAAGTGAATGATTTAAGTAAATTACTTTATTGTTGCCAAAAAAGCCTTTTTTCTATTTTCCGCTTCATTATAGAGAGCAGCAAAGTGATGACTGAGATTATTGTGGAGACTTCTAACAATGGGATAAAGTAAATGCCTGTAAAAAATATTCCTACTTTCTCTTTATATATAAGTCTATTTGTATATAAGCTTTACTAAACTTTTAGTAGCAGCAAACCTGTGGTATTTACTCCTGTGGAACCCATCAATTATATTATTTATTGAGTTTTGAGAAATTTTAGGAAGTGTATTGGAACCTAAGAACAAAAATGTAATATATTGAAATTTACCAGTACGTAGATGATGTGACAGAATGAGATTTCTTTCTATCAGGCTTTTTTCATTTATTATCATTTAGTGATGCTTACCTTAGGGTGGCAAGGCTCACTGATTGTACTTTATTGATCGAGAAGCGTCATTGTCACCATGTGACAAGTTGTGTTTTGTTTTAGCATGCCCAAAGTGTCTAGATTTCATCCAGCGTTGTCACCATGCCCAATGCATCCAGAGTCCAGCCAAGGCTAATTTTAAAGTTTTAACAAGGCTTACCTGGCTTTTGCTGTCGTGTCATTCACCCTTTACTGGACACTTTTGTGAATCTTTAGAGAAAAAAAAAGGTAACTCTGCCTTTCTGTAAGATACATATCTGTTACAGGAGCAAAGTTGGCACTTCCAGATATAGATCTCATCTCAGGAACGCTCAAGAGTTTTAGGGAGCCAGTGATACCATCAGGAATTCATTCAAAGTGAGATCAGTTTTGGTTGGAAAGCATTAAAATAATCCTTTTTTTATGAATATGAAATGTACCAGAACCAAAAAAATGTATATTTCAGGGTTAGGGGCAATATTTACATTGCTTATTGTTTATATCAAGCAACAATCATTTTATCTTTAACCAAGAATAAACATTATCCTGTTGTAACATTTAATTTTACTGATTTATTTCTTGTTAATAATTATTACACAGTATTTATAAAGGGCCAACATGTTACGCAGCACTTTACAAAGTCTGTGGTCATATCACTAGCTGTCCCTCAAAGAAGCTCACAATCTAACGTCCCTACCATGGTCATATGTTAACGTCTTTATGTATGGTAATCTCTAACACAGTCCAAGGTCAAATAACCTAACTGCAGGTTTTTGGAATGTGGGAGGAAACTGAAGTACCTGGAAGAAACCCACACAAACACGGGGAGAACCTGCAAACTCCATGCAGATAGTGTCCTGGCTGAGATTTGAACCTAGGACCTAGTGCTGCAGGCCTGACCTAGGCCAGTGTGCTAACCTCTCATAAACATTATATATGGACAGAAACATAAATATATTCTCTACCTATAAGTTGTATAAGATGGAATTATTCTAGGTATGGTATTTCTTTTGACCAGCAAGTTTGCAACAAATTCAAGTGAACAAGCATTGAAGATCAATCATAATTAATTGTTCACTCTATGTCTATATGATAATGCTGTACATTCATTTCCAGCACAAAGAAGTCTCTGTCAAAATTTGCATGATAAGAGTAAATCAGTAGTTGGAAAAAAAATGCAGCTGCAGGAATGCAAGATTATTAATTTGTATTTGTCCTCATTAATAAAAGGTTATTAAGATCAAAGGGCAAAGGGTTATGAGGCCAAAAGTGTTCTTACTTTTTCCTCACAACATCATTACATATAGTGACACCAATGCAGGATTGGTGGTGAAAGGGAGATATTTGCCCAAGATTCCTCTTTTATGTGAGGTATATTTGCCTAATGTTCCTATGTGAAGTAGCAGGTGGAAGACTCTCACCTGGGAGATAATTAATGAAGAAGAACTGAGGGTGGGGATATACCATAGAGCCAGGAGCTTGGCTTGGAGAGACACAAACAGGTCAGTGTGGGAATTCAGCTCTGCTGGGAGTGACACAGACAGGAGGACTGTGTAAGTTGTGCTCTGATTGGAGACACAGACAGGGGTCTGTGTGGGTTCAGCTCGGTTGGAGACACAGACAGGTGGACTGTGTGAGGAGCTCTGCTGAGAGACTCAGAAAGTCAGTCTGGGTGAGTGAGCTCAAAAGTGAGCAGAAGGTTGCAGAAAGCTTGATTTGGAGCTGACAGGGAGAAGCCCTTCAGCTGATAAACAGAGACCTCTGATGTATAGTAAGTGCCGGACAGGCAAGGTTTTCTTTTATTTTATCTGCAACCTTCAATAAACCTGGCTGCAAGCCAGCTTAAGGCTGATACCTTGATGTGTGATCTGAGTTGGATGAACCAGACAAGTGTCCTTTGACCCCAGCAAAGGCGATCCTGAGCTTAACCCCTCACAATATATAGATATTTTGTTGAATAAATGATTAAAAAGGAAATATTCCTTAATAAAGTTGCGTACACACTTCCAATAATTATCGTTGGAAACTAATGACGAGTGAAAATCGTTTGCAAAAAGGGGACCAACAATGTCGACGAACAAGGACTGTTGTTGGAAATGAATGACCGCCACGGCTGATCTGATTGGCCGACGATCGTTCACTATCTATCGCGTGTACGGTCATTCACTGATCATGCGTGTTTCTGCAATACACTTTCCCCTTTACATGTCACTCCCTGCATCGTTTAAACAATTGTATCTAGTGTGTGTACATTATTGGTGGATTATATTTGAACGATCGTATCGTTACAGCATGTACAGAATTGTGTACAATACGATCGTTCAAGTATAATTGTGCATAATCGTCGATCGGTCATAAACGTTTGTTTTCTAACGATAATTATTTGAAGTGTGTACCTAGCTTAAGTATGTCGCCTAAATCTGTATGCACTGTTTGTCTGTTCAAATATGCTCAAAGATGAATACTTTCCATGGAAGTTATTTAATTTTTTACATGAATATATATGTAGATTAGATTTGTCATTTGAGCAGCACATAATGTAAATCCTAGCAAACCTAAAAGCTTAAAATAATGTTTTAAAAAAAATAAGCATTGCTCCTAAATACAACACAAAATGCATTGTAACAATGTTGTTAACTATGTAGTTACAAATGAAGGCCCACAACATCAATTAGCAAGGTGCATTGCAGTGTCTGTACATACTTGTGCATTAACAAAATTAAAAAGACTGACACTGCCTTGTCTTCCAAGCAGCCTGACTGTATTAAACAAAAATAAAATAAATGGTCCGTTGGACTTTTAACAGTCTGCTTTATTCACACAGGAGGAGCTGCCAGCACTGTGGGAACACAAAGCAAGCAGCACTTAAACTGACAGCTAGGTACCACAATTACATTGCAGAAAGTGAATACAGATGGAGGCAAAAGTCCACTTTGCTAGGCAGTATGCCTCTACCTGCAATGTAAGAAGCATATAAAATAATATATATAATATATATAATAATATAATATAAAACACAAATTGGTTTAAAGCCAGGCAGTAAAACCCAACATTCTGCAAAATATTCTAGGATAGCACCCACAATCAAATGCTTCCACAATTGTACTGCAAACATTATAGTTAAAGTGTTTCCCTAGGCAAAATCTTTGGTTTTCGTGTCCTTAAATTTTGGGGATTTGTAATCTCATTTTATATGGTGACCATTGCCGCTGAAAAGATGTGAAATGGAAACTCCGAAATGTAAGAGTTGCACACGGAAGTAAGGGTAAATCTTTCATAGTGGACATGTTCCAGGAACAAATGTCTAAGAGGAGAATTCAGTTTATATTGGGACATTTGCTCTACCTTTCTGTTGTGGCCCTAGGATAGAGAGTTAAAGGAAATGTCCCCAATGGTGGGATTTAAATCCTTCTATACTTTATCAAAAACTACAAAAGCTTTGACCAAAGATACACTTTATTATTTCCACATTTGATCTTCCCCCAGTATTATCAGATAAAAAAGTTTGTGTGCCCATTATAGATGGATGGATACTATAGTACAATTCAGTCATAGTGCATATAGAGCGCACTTGGGGCCATTTCAGAGCTGTGGTGAGCTACACTGATCTGCTGCTGGGTCAACTGAAGATCCAAGCTCTTTCATTCAAAATTATGGGTCTGGTTTAATAAAGCTCCTCAAGGCTGGAGAGGATAAACCTTCATCAGTGAAACCGGGTAATTCAGCAACCCTATAATAGATTTATTTAAAGTCATTTGCTATTTGCTTGCAAATGTTTTTAATCCTGGACCAGATCTATTCCAGGTTTGCTGGATCACCCAGCTTCACTGATGAAAGTGTATTCTCCTCAGCCCTGGAAAGCTTTATTAAATCGGGCTCTATGAGGGAGGTTGGAACTTATTGATTGCACGTGGCATGCAAATCTGGTTACCTGAATTGCTGTTTGCCACTCCCAGGGTCACAGCAGCGGTTTGCTATGCGCCCAGGAGCTGGCAACCGCACAATTTCACACTGCAGGTATTCAAGAGCCCTGATTCTTTTTACTAACTTGTCCGGGCATGGCACAACTAGGGTGTTCCAGGTCTTTCTCTACAAATATTAAACATATCTCTCTCTCTCTCTCTCTCTCTCTCTCTCTCTCTCTCTCTATATATATATATATATATATATATATATATATATATATATATATATATATATATATATATATATTTGCTTTTCGTGCAGCTCCAGGACAATTGCTTACCAGGAGTATGCGCCTAGTACGGAAATAATACTGACTACTGAGGGGTTGCAAAAAAAGTACCAAAATAGGGTGCTAGATACAGTGTTTAGTTTGTTAAAGAGCCTAAAGTTTATATGGCATATGGGATCATTTTTGACCTTGATCCTCATATCATATCAGAACTTCCTGTAGACCCTCTAAAAGTTTCGTAAAACTCTTTTCAGGCCAAAAGTTCACTACAAAACAATTTAATTTATCACATCTATTACCTTCCAGAATTTAAAGTGTTTACATTGGTTCCTGTTACTACCTGTCACTTTTGTGCAACTCTGATTTTCCCAGCAAAGCACAGCAAAATAGGATTAAACACATAATTAAGCAGGAGAGGTTAGGCAGGAAGGAGATAAACTTTTTGAACTTCTGACAATGAGCATTCATCTTGTATAAATATTTATTTTTGGTTCACAGCCAAATTTCTTTCTTTCTTTGTGAAAGTCTTTAGTGCAAGACAAAAATGTATGTGCTTGCTTGCTGTTTTCTCAAATACACATATACTTGTTCAACTATGTCAATGACATTTTGCACTGACGGGGTTACATTCAGACCTTATCAAGTTCCGTCATTCTTTGGCAAGCTCTCTCTAACATTCCATAAGGACACTGAGGATATTATGTCTTTTGTCTAAGAAGGACATGGGACATTTGCAGTTTGATATTTAATAAAATCCCTAAGATGAAGCCTGCTGGCAGCACAAGACAGTTTTTATTCTCTTTCTTAAAACTAAAGCTACATGCCAGCAAGAGTGTATATAATCTTGGATAAGAAAGTAGCAGAAGCCCAAGTTATTTCAGAGGGTATATTGACTGTAATTATTGTTGAACACCTCAAGCAGTAATCTATTTAAAGACTTTTTCATTAAAATTGATATCTAAAATCTGCACCTGGAAAGAACTTAGATCACTCACTTTTACAACTATCCACCATTCTGACATTTACAGATTCTCCATTGCACTATCCACTATCCCTGTATCACAGAGGTGTCAAACTCTGGCCCATGGGCCAAATCTGGCCCCAATGTTCTTTTTTTTTGGCCCCCAAAGGAATCCTAAATATGAACTTCCTCAGCATTGAAATAGCACCACTACTAAAATTCCCGGCATCACTCGCATCTATAGACCAGCGGGCTCTCTGCCTATGCATGACATTGGACTGTTTTTTAGACGCAAGTAATGCTAGTGGCGCTTTTTCATTGAATAGGGAGTTCCAGCAGTGGGACACTCATGGAATTTCCAGCACTCCCCCTCAGCTACACATGGCAGGTGCCTGGAGGCTTTTGGAGTTACAGGGGCTTCTCGGTGACCCATGGCCTTATGTCATATAGCGGTGTCTCAGGCCGTGCGTAGCCTGCTGTTATCCAGGTGATGCCGGTCGTGATCGCATCAAGGTGTTATATCTAATGAGAAGGAAAGACTTCCTAAATTTTTTCAATAAATTTCAAGGTTGGCTTTGTCAGTTTTTATTTTTGGCCCCCTGTGTATTTGAATTTGACACCCCTGCTAAAGCACTATAGGACACAGTACTGATGTGTTGTAATAAATTCTATCTATAAGAATTTTGGAGCCTCTACATTTCTAGTTGCTAAGATACTTATAAACACTGGATTGTCTTATCTTCCTAATGTCTATGAGTCACCAGCAGAAATCACCAGCTGAAGCCTTGCAGAGGAGACATGATTGGAAATTCTGGAACATCTGGAGCAAGGCTAGAGGTGCCTCCAGCAAGCCTTTTGCCTCCTTCTTTTTACATATCCATGAAATACTTGGCAGCAGAATTCTAGTGCAGAGGTTCTTGAACTTGGATTAAACATAGATTATAAATAGTTAATATACATTGCTCAATTTACAGTCCTTTTGCAGATGATGTCTTACTCCTTATCCCCAAATTCATAGGTACTATACCCAAACCTACTTAAGAATGTTAAAGAAACATGAAAATGTTTGTCCTGAAAATTAATTGTAGGACATTGAATGTTTTATTCAGTTTGCATTAGGAAACTTTTAAACTCCTCCACTTGAAATCTCCTTGACTGCCACTTATGATAGAGAATTTTACCGTTATATCCCTAATTTATCTCTGCAATCTTTTCTTTAAAAACCTTCGTGCTAGATTTAAAAAAGCCCATCAGCTTCAGGAACTAGTATGCTGATGACATAAATTGTCCACCAGAACTGAATTCAAAAGGTATGTATCTTTCTGAAAACAATTCAAATTTTCCCACTCTGAGTACTTTTAATACCTTGAGATGAAATACTATATTATGTGTACAGTTACAATCACT
>NC_092865.1:68805243-68805776 GCF_032062135.1 Pyxicephalus adspersus | reverse complement strand
TGACAGAATTAGAACGCTAGGGGGGTTAAACACCCCACATTGTGAAAGAACCTTGTAAAGCTTTACTTCTTACTTTATTAGGAAAAACACTAGGGATCACATATTCTCAACTTAAATGTATAATTTATATTCTTATATCCAAACAGCAAAAGCATATAAATCCACTGCCATTAGCTTTGACAATACTGAGTGATAGAACAATTTAAATATAGTCACTATGGATACGATACAACTATCACATTATGATTGCTGCCTTTGAAATGCAGACATTCAACTATACATCAGGCATGTTCTTACATCTTGTACTGTTTCCCTAGCTGCAGATCCCCTTTTACCCCTTCTTTACACTCTTTAACTATCTCTTCGTGCCCAGCTTAGTCTCTAATGACTACATTTCCTGGAAAATATTGTCCTTGTCTTTGCATTCCACTGCTGTGTGAATAATTTATTTCACTACTGTGTGTGAATATGATGTCTAATTCACAATGTAATTTATTTGTTGGACATCCACCATTGTGGTCTCTTTTTTTTTT
>NC_092865.1:68795478-68801977 GCF_032062135.1 Pyxicephalus adspersus | reverse complement strand
CTTCTTATTTTTTGTAAGTAACAACCGGCACCAATTTTATTGTCCATAAGGAAACTTTCTTCCCAGTGTCCATCAATGTAAGGGGCATTTTATCCACCAATAGATGGAAACAAATCACCAACAACCACTAATCTAAGAGTGTACTTTACCATTAACCACCAATGTAAGGGGGCATACTTTCCATTTACTACCCATGCAGGGGGTCACATTACCTATTACTGGCATAAAGAAGCACAACTCCAATGACCACCAACACATGTAAACACTTTTCCACTAACCTCATGTCTAACCGCTAATGTAAAGGGGCAGTATACCACCAACCACCAATATAAAGGGGCATCCCACTGACCTCAGTGTAAAGTGGCTCTTTATTAGCCACCAAAAAAAGAGAATAATTCTTTACTAACCATCAATGTAAAAAGACACTTCACTTCCAATCACTATTGTAAGAGGGTTGTCCACCCGTCACCACCAACCTCAAACAGCACTACACTGACTGCAGATGTAATGGAACACTTCTCCACTGACCACCAATGTAAGAAGGCACTATTATTTTATTGATTGGAATAACTGCAAAGTTTGATTACATGTTTGTGTTTCTGTACTAGCCATTAGAACGTTTGTGAATAATAGACAGAAAAAAGAAGGAGGTTTGAGGCTTGAGGTTCAATGCAAAAAAATAATTATGTATTTGTACAGTGCTGATCCATACATAGTTGTAGAGATACAAGGCTTGATTATATCATTTCATCCCAACTCCTGGTATATAGTCAAAGGTTTGGGATGTACATGCTAGACATTAAATTTCCTAGTACCCTACAGTAAAGGATCTATAATAGGATAAGACCTATTTTGGTCATATATGTTCCAACGCGTTTTGCCTAAAGATAGCTTCCTCAGGGGTTCGTTGTTTACAAAAGATGTAAAGCTAGAAAAGGTCAAAAAAGGCAAATCAGGCTGTTGTTGCACCATTTATTATGTTAGACGGAATCATCTCCATGGTACATGTCTTATAGTAAAACCCAAAAAAGTAATTATGTATTTGTACAGTGCTGATTTATACATCATTGTAGAGATACAAAGCTTGATTATATCATTTCATCCCAACTCCTGGTATATAGTCACAGGTTTCGGATGTACATGCTAGACAATAAATTTCCTAGTACCATACAGTAAAGGATAAGTAAAAGACCTATTTTGGTAATATATGTCCCAACGCGTTTTGCCTAAAGATAGCTTCCTCAGGGGTATGTTGTTTACAAAAGATGTAAAGCTAGAAAGGTCAAAAAAGGCAAATCAGTCTGTTGTTGCACCATTTATTATGTTAGATGGAATCATCTTTGTGGTACATGTCATATAGTGAAACCCAAAAAAGTTCAAAAGGAATTTTGCAGGTGTGTTTCCAAATAGTATTAGTGCCTTCGGAGGAGGCAATAATCCCCATCAGGAAAGCATAAAGTTTTGAACTTGGCTAGCATGGATTGTTGTGCCGTGTCCTGGTGTCAGCAGCCCCGGGTGGCTTAACCTACCCTGTCTTATTTTAATTATTTTTTTAAAAATCGGGGGTGGCTTACTTAATGGGGATGTCCTAAAATCGGGGAAACACGGTATATACTAGGGTAAGGAAAGAACCAACCTTCATTACAAAATTTCTAGCCATTAATATCTATTTTTATGATTAATACTAGAAATAAATTGGGACTATAGGGGAGAGAGATGTTCAGAAATAATCCCTTCCAGTTGTCTAGGGTAGATTTTATGCATCCAGTATACTAAGGCTCATTAATCTAAATTATTGCCCTAAAAAGTGAGCACTGTGTGCAGTTTCGGGCCATGTTGGTGCAGCAGTCATATCACTGCACTGCAAATAAGCCATTTGTCAAAAAGAAGAGCTATAAGCCAGCCAAAGTCTTGTGTGTAGGTCAGCTTTAATTTTCTGTCAAAATCCTGGATATTAGCATTTTTCTTTTTAGGCTTGCGTCATACATTCGGAGTCCTATTAATCTATCATCTACACTTTTTTCAGCTTTCAAATAATAGCTGGTATGCAGACATAAACAAAGCTGACCCTGCAAAGACACAGATACCAGAAATAAATCTCACAATAACTCATAAGCTGGTACAGCCATGCTGAATGTAGGAGGTAGGCAATTTATGAAACGTTTAACAATACACATGCATATAAATAGTGCATTGTAGCCTCTGACTTGCATGTATTCAAGTAGAAAGAACTGTGACTTCAGTGCAGAGATATGAACATGTAATATCAGGAGAATGCCGAATTTGTTTTGTGAGTCAGATGTGGGGAGGGAGGGGTGAAGGGGTCAGAGCCCTGGAACCCAATTATCGAGAGAGGTGCTATTTTAGTATGGCATACATCTATACACATATATTTTTATCTTGCTTTTTTGTGTATCTTTTGTATATAGGGTTTAGACAAAATAGCATTAAATTATTTATAAAACTTCTTCTAATAAATTGTTATAGTTTAGTCCTTTTGCATTCTCAGCTTTTGCTTTAGTATGGTGTGTTCCCGGATAGAGTTTCTCTATCCATAAACACAGTGTGAGTTTCGCTGGCTGCTCATGAATCAATGCAGCGTGGGAAAAATCCTCTGATTTTTCCCACAGTCACGTTCATTCATAAACGCAACTCACTCTAAGAGGAGAAGTATTGCGGCTGCATTAATAAATGGAGCCGTGGGAATCCTCCTCTCAGTGAGAGATCCCCGGGCTTGCCTTGATTCTGACTTGTAGTGCCCGGAGATCGCTCAATGACACGAGGCAGCCGTGATAATCCTCCCATAGTGATTTCCAATGGTTTCGCCAAATTTCGCCGACATTTTGCGAACCCATTGGAACTTCAAGGAAATTTTCACGAGAATAGTAGAGGCATTCTCACTCATCCTTAATCCTAAGGACACAGCAAAACTTTTTTCTTCCTAGTAAATTGCATGTGGAACACATATCCCTGTGATGCTTTGATGCCAATTCAGTACTCACTGTTTTAGTGGTACCCTGGATAAATAAATGGGGTGAATCTCCCCAGCAGGGGCACAGACAAAGTTGAAAGTTGATCCAAACGTTCCCTGTGCTAACCAAAATAAATACTCCAGCACATGAAGTCGAATTAGATTATTCGTAACCGGCAACTAAAAACCCATTCCTACAATCTCGTTTTACAAACAAAATTATTTATTTCACAAGAACATTTCCTCCAGTGTCTGAATGCTTACTCTGCTTTATCTGTTCAGTCTGACATCTGGCACCATTTAAAATATAAGTTGCAGAATCAAAGTTAAATTACACTTTATCTAAAGTTAACCAGTACACACTGAAAAGACATAGTGCATATGTAGTAAGGAGTATTAACATATTCAGTTTGATTATACACAGAAGTTTGTCAAGTTCAGTTTATTCTAATTATATTAATGTTCTCTAATTTAGGATTTGAATGAAGTAAAAAAGAATAAAATAAATCAAACCCATGTGTGTGAGATGTCAGATTATCCTCAGTATCAGCAAAACTGCATCTGACAGTCAGACATGAAGCCTATCTGCAGTTTCATTAACTCCCAGTATTTATTTGCTGGGTAATTTGACCCAATAACTAGCACACCAGGATGCTGCTAACTGCAAACATATATTGGTGTTTTATATTGATTTTGGTTAAATTTAAATAAAAGGACTGCTGCTTAGTGCTTACATTAGATGAAAGAGAAACAATAAGTGCACAAAACTTTCCATTAGGTATATAACATATTTATTTAATTCCTAGCAATTAAAAGTCAGAAAAAAAACCTGCACCACAGAGATACTGTACTACAAAAAGTATACCTAAACTCAAAATTTTTACTTTACATAGAAGGGTAGTTTTTAGGTGCAACACCCTTTTTAAAAAAAAAAAAAAAAAGGATGCAGCACCGCCACAGTGATTAAGACCTAATGGGAGCGCAGAGCCTACGTCATGCATCCCCGGAGGCTCTGGCTGCTCCTACTGCGCATGTGCTGATCTCAGGCATACGTAGAAGGGGCCAAGGGGAAAGAGATGCCAATCTCACGCATGAGCAGTTTCTTTTGTTTTTTCCCCTTCACAGCGGCTGCGTCACCCGATCACACACCTGTGCAGTGCGAGATCGGGTGATGAAGCAAGAAGAAGGCAGAAGATGGCAGTGCCCGGCGCTTCCTCCACATGGGGGCGAAGAGGAATCTGAGAATGACGTAGGACCGGATAGCAAGAAGGACCAGCGCCATCGAGTGATTAATCTGCAGGATTAAAGGTAAATGTAAATTTTGATTTTCAGTTTACTTCCACTTTAAATTCATTTAGTAATAATATTATTATTATAAATTAAAATATACAATAAAAGAAAATGAATACGAAAAGTAAAAGTCAATATGAAAATAGTATAAACAGACAGAATCATAACCTAGTAAAGCAAGGGCCAACAAGTTTACACACACACAAAGGAATACATAATATAGCAAAATTATAATAGGAATAAAATCAACTAAACTTGGAGCCAGGTATAAAAGAAAAATGCTTTATACAACTCAAAGGGACACACTAATAATGAAGTTAAGAGAGATCAATGCCTATGTAGTCAAAATTTGCAAAAAAAATGCAAAGTGTACAAGTAAATGTTCAAAACATTAAAAGTTTTAAACAAAAGTATTAAATATATAGCAGTATGTAAGTGTGGACTATGACAACATGTTCTTTATTTTATTTCTGGCACTTTATGGCACTATAATCCCCTTTTAACAACATTATCATTTATTTTATAAAACATCCCTGTTATAAACCCAAACAACCAGGCTGCAGGTCTCAGAAGGCAAAGTCTGCACCAATCAGTATTTTACTCCGCCAACATCTCAAACTTGGCCCCTAGCTGCCCAGCACCGCCTCAGGAGCCATGACCTTCAGTTAATCATAAGGGGGACCCCACCAAATTTGTGCAAGCTGGCAATGCCCGGCCGGCATCTGAGTCCCCAGCGTGTGAACGTTGGGGATGCGAGGCCATGGGAAGCAGATGCAAGCTGGGCATCTACTCGCAAGTGCACGCCTACAGAGCGGAACCATCATGCAGGTAGGCAGGACCGAGCTGGAAATAAATAAAATTAGGAGAATTTTTAAATGCACCTCTTTTGCATTTAAAAATCCTCTTTAATCATACCGCCAGGGGGGATAACTTAAAGTTTTTTTTAAATTATTGCTGGAATATGACTGGTTGCTTTAGGTAAAAAGAAAGCCCTGTAGACAATGAATAACTGACAAGTTGATGTGGTTTAGCAGTTTCCCTGCAACTTTGTGGACTATCATGTAGAACAATTGCATAGTATTTGTGAAGATGAACTTGCAACGTTTGTTGAAAACACATCTAGTTGTATTATTTATTTATATATATATGTCATGTTGATAATTCTAATATTCTCATTATAAATCTATGGTATTTCTGTATGCCCCAAAAAGTTTTGGCAGTACAAGGGTTAACCACTTTAGGCTTGACACAGGATGAGAGATGAGGGGGAGAGAAATACCGAAAGGCTGAAGTCACAAGCTCAGCTTGGGCATTGCCCTCTGCACTGTGTGATTATGACACAGCCAGTAGAACAAACACAAACTGAAATTCCCAGACAATGCCCTCTATGTGGTGATAAGCACTATGTCATGTACATACTGTGCACAAAATCCCAACAGAAAAACTTAGAGCTGGCTTCATACATGTGCAATGTGCCATTGTCTTATAATAAACTCTTTGCAAACTTAATGCATATGTCATTTTTGTATTATTGATCATGACGTCATTTTATGTAGGGAAGCCTACCTTAGTTTCTGATTTAAAACAGGGGGGTCACTTCCTTATTCATCGTCGTTCCACTGATCTTCATAGCATTGTAGTTGTATGTTTCTTGTTTACCCTAGCCAGGATGTATGCCACATTCCTCCGACTTCTGACTAAAGCTTCCATCAGACATTAGGAAGCAGGCACGGGTCAGCTATCACATTATCTAATGGAAAATCCTTCTACAAACATACAAGATTGTACCAGACAAACATGCAGATTTGTAGCTGTGAAGGATGAAGTGGTGGAATGTAACAATATGGACAGCAGCTTGTCTGGGCAAAGCAATAGGCCAGAAAACTATTCCCAAGCTTCTAGCATTCTCAGTCTTGACCAGGGCCCATTGGCCAATTGGGTTATGGATGTCCCTACAAACGTTCCCCACAATCTGACCGGCTGGATCAGGAGAACACTCTATAATGTCCAAGTTGTATATGTTGTACCTTCCAAGTACTGATTCTACCCACAAGAGGTGAAGAGGCTTGAACGCGTATCACTATACTGTATTTGACGTGTATTGGCTACACTTTTTAGTAGATTTCATGTATGGTAATATTCATTTTAACACAGTGGAAACAAGTAGAGAAAGTTGAGGCCTGGAGGCTGGCAAAGGTATGCTTTTGTCTGCAACCTGGCATGTATTTGTTGAGATGC
>NC_092865.1:68791015-68793520 GCF_032062135.1 Pyxicephalus adspersus | reverse complement strand
TACATATTTTGGTAAAAAAAAGTTGAATAAAAAATTAAAAGAATTCATTTTTTTCTTACATAAAAGGGTTGTTTACCCCTTTATGTAAAGTAAAAATTCTGGTGATAGGCCCTCTTTAAATTTGTTCCAGTGCTACTTGAGGCGATTAGAGGGTGATATCTATCAAATCTTTGAGCTCACAGTTAAAGTGGAACTATTGTGAGCAGGCACGACTTTTATTTCAGAAGGGACAGGTGATGTCTCTTCTGAAGGTGCAATGAATTTATTTCAAAAAATTGTGAACAGGCAGGTAAGTTTATTTTATTGCAGAAGACAAATTGCCTGTCCCTCCTGCAATCAAATACCTTACTTGCATTTTTTTTTATTTTTAGTTTACCTTTAACCGCTCTGTAAGGCCATACAAAGCCTAAAACAGTGAAATGTGATTTGTTTGTTGCATGAGACGATTTAGGAAATTAAACGGTAATGTACTGAGTGCCTCCAAATAGTAATTGTTCTCATGATGGTTTACGAACATGAAATAAAATGAATTTGTGAATGATAGCTATCACTATATGTAAGACCAATACAACCCACTGTTGGTTAAAAAAAATCTTTTTCTGTAAAAAGTCCTGGGACTGCTGCTGGGCGTTGTTGCTATTTTGAATGTCATGTTCTCAAGCAACCCAACTTCTTATAGCAGCCTTTCTCAATATTTCTATACGGAACCCTTGAAATAATTTTTAGGTCCCAGCGAACTCCTGATAAAACAAATTAATAGTGAATCAATGGGATGAATGCACCTTGGTGGTTAATAAGATGAATGCCCCCTTTGCAATGGTGAGCCAAAGACATCTAAGGCCACCATTGCTGTCTTGCAGCCGGCTCTGCCAAGGGGCATGAAATAGATGGATAATTAACCACAACTCAGGAACCCTTGAGAACCCCAGGAGGTACAGTATAATTCCTAACAAGTAATGGTTGTTCTATAGTATTCCCCAACACCTACATAAAAGGCTAAGAGGTAAGGGTAGGGGCAGAGGAGCTGTGCTAGCAAACAAGTAGACACGTCCAGATGGCTATAATGTACAAGGAGGAAAGGCCCAGCTTGAAATTGACTCGCCTGTTCCTTCTGCAATAAAGGACCTGCCTGGTCGCAATTTTTTAATTTTCTAAATTTTCTAATGCTTGTCAACAAGCATTAGATTGGAGTTTGAATGCAAAATTTGCACCTTTAAATAGAGGCAGTAAACATATTTCCATACTATCAGGTTCCCTGTAGACAAAGGTAAATTCAACTAGCGGTCTATTTCTAAATGAGTAAATTTAACATTCTCCAAACATTCTTTAGTGAAGAATCTTCCAAGCTTATGTATTTTTCAATAGCAGTGATTGATAGTCCAGCAGAAAATGTTTGGTGAGTGTTAAACTTTAAACAGATCTTGAAATAGTTTTTCTTTGTTAATAAAGTATTACAATTAGTCATCGTTCATTGTATATTTGCTAGCAGACTATGCTAAGCTGCTAGAATATGGAGTAAATATGGGATTGATACTCAAATACTGTGAGAGTATTTGCTCTAAATATTACTGACAGCAAGTCGTTAGCTTGGTGTGATTAAGTAAAAAGTCAATAGACCAGGGACTTTGGGTTTGCTTGCAACAGACAAACATGTTAAGAAACAATGTAATATTTATCTTACCCTTTCCTGACCTGAAGTCAGAGCTATAAGTCAAGAGCAAACTTAGCAGTGTTCGTGTGCCTCGGTTAACTTGACAATACTCTTGACTATTTGGACTTTTTTGCACGGGCTATGTAACTTTCAATAGGTCCTATATTAAAATGTCTCCTGAGGCAAGAAAAAAACAGTGTTAGGATTGCCCCATATAAACTCTGGGAAGTTGGAAAGCTAAATCTAGGACAGGAGAGTGTAACACAGAAAGAGTTAAGACGAGATAATTACACTTTGAAAAATGTGCCCTTTTCTGTAGGACTTCCCCATGACATATGTCTCTCCGTGGGCTGAAATCCCAATGACATATGTGTCTCTGTGGCCTAAAATCCGCATGACGTATGTGTCTCTGTGGGCTGAAATCCCGATGGCATATGTGCCTCTGTGTGCTGAAACCCCCATGATATATGTGTCTCTGTGTGCTGAAACCCCCATGACATATGTGTCACGATGGGCAAAAATCCGCATGACATATGTGTCTCCGTGGGCTGAAACCCCCATGACGTATGTGTATCTGTGGGCTGAATCCCCATGATGTCTGTCTCTGTGGGCTGAAACCCCCATGGCATATGTGTCTCCGGGAGCTGAAACCCCCATGACATATGTGTCTCCATGGGCTGAAATCCCCATGACATATGTGTCTCCGTGGGCTTAAACCCCCATGACATATGTGTCTCCGTGGGCTGAAACCCCCATAACATATGTGTCCCTGTGGGCTGAAATCCCCATGACATATGTGTATCCGTGGGCTGAATCCCCATGATGTCTGTCTCTGTGGGCTGAAATCCCCATGA
>NC_092865.1:68753602-68788561 GCF_032062135.1 Pyxicephalus adspersus | reverse complement strand
CCCCATGACATATGTGTCTCCGTGGGCTGAAATCCCTATAACATATGTGTCTCCAGGCATATTGACACCAGTCTGCATGTTGTCTGTGGAAGGGGGTAAATAAAGGGCCCATAAACAGGATGCCCCCCATAAACATTGATGACATGCAGTAACTTTTCTTATTGAAACTCAGAGAGAGCGAACTGATGGAAAAGGAAATTGACCAAGTGTGGGTAAAAAAAGGCCTTTTTTAAAAATATAGCAATAATCCTAATGTTTACAGCATTAATAATAGAATGTCATGATTAAACCATCATTATTCTACCCCAAAGTCTTCTTAGGAAATCTGTGAATAGTCCAAAACAATACAGGGAACTCAGACTTACTTTCATCTGAAGAGATTTATGGAATCATGCATTGATGGACAGTTTCCAAAAATATAACAAATACTGGATTGCTTAGTTGACATCACTTTAGTGCTATAATGGGAAAAAATGTATTAATTCACAGACACCAATCAACATAACGTGCCAAAAGAGCAAGCTGTCTGGTGGGCTGACTTGCTGCTGCACCTTGGGTCCCTCTTTATTTCACTGAAATGTTATCCACACCATGATGTAACCTGGTTGATCATCAACTAATAATGTTATCAAAAATCCCCTGAGGAAGCAGTAAGGTGAAACGCGTCAGTAATCGCAAACTTTAATTTGATTATAACCTGTTTTGTATCTATTTTGTAAAGTCTATTGGTCTTTTTCCCCATGGATGTTTAATGTCCACTATGGGGGTGTCAAAAAGCTCATCAGTACAGGGCAACAATGCTTGGGAGAGATGCCACTTCAATAGGCACCCCTTTCAAAGCACACAAAGAGTGCTAAAAAGCTTATACAGACTGGTATCAACATAGCAGGGTCTTTATACCATCCACTCCCAATGAGATTTCGAATGTAACATACTTTTTAGTTAGTTCTGGAGGAGAACTTCTTTCTTAGTCTATTCTTTACACTCCCCAAGATTGTTTTAATCTTTCTCTGAAGGACTGTGGGCATTATTTCTTAAGTCTTTCATTTGTATGTGATGTATATATAATTCATGTTAGGGGTTTTGTCAGTACAGATTTGTGTTATAGTTACCATGATTCTATTTTGTATATATTTGTAATATTGTATAGATTTGTATTTATTTTTTAAAAGAGTTTTATTGAAAGAAAAATATACAACATCCAGTTAAGGGGCTGCTTGTGATAGGTTGGCAACCTCTTCCAATTTTGCACCTACACAATGGAGGTCCTACTTCACCAGTGCAAAATCAAAAGCCACAGTAGAGTGTCATGGTCCCTTCCGTGACTGACGTTTGAGGATCTGTGAGACAAGCTGCATGTGAGGTTATCTGACAGTTTCTCTTTGGTTTTACTTGTTTCTGTGTTGTTGTTTGTAATGAGCACACCTCTTGTATCAGCTGGTGGTCATTACTGCTCCTCCATTTACTCTGGCCTCACACTTCATGCTGTGCGGTTGATATTCACTTCTGGGATGTGAAGAGCTGGTGTGTTGTCCTCTCCAGAGTTCCTGCTTCTTTATTTTGCCATTAAGATAAGTTGAATTACTTTTGGTGTTTTGTTGTTCTCTGGTTGTTACTAGGCCTCAGGAGGACACTGGTTCTTTCATCAGGGAAGGAACCAGTAGTCTCAGGCCAGTCACTACTCCTAGGGCTGTACAGGGCTACTAGGGCCTAGGTTCCAGTGTACGAGTATTCCCAGCATCAGGGGATATTCATACTATCAGGAGTTAGGGCTAGGTTAGGGTGTCTGTAGGGGGTGACCATTCCCTTTTCCCTAGCCATTGAAGGCCTAGTTCCTTGTATTTACCTTTCTGTTTCCCTTTCCGCCTTGTTACTTTTACCAAGAGTTGTCCGAAAAAAAGATTCCACCTGCCCAGGACCGGGTAATGAATTTAAAATCCAACAAGTCTTTATTTTTTTTTCAGTTAGAATCTAAAACATTTTACGAGGGATGAGCGAGCAAATTTTTTAAATTTGGTCTCGGGAGGGGAGCGGAGCTGTCAGCAGCCCTTTACTACTTGTATGTGTTCTTGGATAGAGTTCCGCTCCTCTGATTGCTGTTGCAGTCCTGTACTATGTGTTCATGGATAGAGTTTCTCTATCCAGGAACACAGTGTGAGTCTCGCTGGCTGCTCATGAATGAATGCAGCGAGGGATAAAACCTCTGATTTTTCTGACAGCCGCGTTCATTCATAAACGCAAGCCACATGACTCCGGACTCTCAGAGGAGGAGTATTCAGGCTGCATTTTTGAATGCAGCCATGATAATCTTCCTATATTGATTTCCTATGGTTTCGCAAAAATTTGACAAAATTTTGCGAACCCATCGGAACTTTGAGGAAATTTTCACGAGAATGCCAGAGGCATTCTCAGTAATCCCTACATTTTACAAATGCAAGTTATTTTCTCCTTGGATTGTCGTGCTGTACATACTATTTTTTTTACTAACTGACCTTAAACAGTTACATAAACATGAGATTGAATAGGGACACCAAGTTTATTGTGCAACATATCATCATTTAGTCTGCACTCGCCACAAATCACCATGACAGACAAGTTGTAAAGAATGAGATTAGTTTTGCAATATATTCTTTATTTAACCAATTAACAGGGGAATTATTCATATTTAAAAGAAGTAACTTTGAAGTCCCCTTTGACTGAGAGGTATGTAAGTTTATCATAGCCATGACGATTGGGAAAGGAGATTTCATGACCATCAGGGAGCTTCACATCAAATTTGTCACCTGCAAACTTGATTGAGATCTGCAAAGGAAAGGAAAGTCCTGGATTAATAAACTATGCTTTACCTAAAGAATTCAATTAACCAATTTACAACATATAACTTATTTTTTAATCAGAATTGACTTCAATCTTAACTATCTGACCAACACTATAAGTGACCAAGCAGCCTTTCCACCTCCTAATTTTGAAAATTAAGAAATAGAATGTGGCTAGAAGGGGAAAGCAGAATGATCAGAACTGCTAACAACTTCTAACAGCCTTGGGAATCTTCTGTATCTGCAGAAGATAACTGGGGATTATTTTAAAGCTCATTTACTGCTAGTTTTTTTTTTTGCAAATATTTTTTTTTATCCACAGTTTTATTCTACACAGTTAGGATCCATTCTGAGACTATGATCTTTTGGGTAGACATTTCTTCACTTCCTACCTATGTGACACCAGGAACGCATATTTGGAAAACTGTTGCCACAAGAACAGGCAGCACTGAAAACATTCTAACACCTTCCCAGCCTACTAAATGAGCTTCTGCCTTGGCAGTAAGTAGGGGAAACCTTTTCAATGGGAATAAAACATTTAAACATTGAAAAATAGATAAAAGTATTGTAGGGATGTGGGGCAAACAATAAAGATACTTTGGCCAGAATGCCTTCCCCTTTAGGAATCCAGTATGTGAAACTATTGTATTTCGTTTTCCTTACTGTGCACCAGAATAGATTCTTTGTAACAATTCTCTGTACCTGAAATATGTAATACATGTAATATAAGTTTTTATGGCCCATAATGTGTCAGGTGACTCTGATCTCCTCACCTTGACATCTGTTCCCGGTGTAAAGCACACATGTCCACTTCTTTGCTCTGATTCCCAGCTGTTGCTTCTTTTGGAGTTGCATACAATTACATTTTCATGTAGGCGTGGGTTAAAATGCAGACCTATATCACTGGAACTGCTGCCTAAGTTAAAGGAAAAGCTGTAAAGGATAAAGGAAGGAACATTAGAAGAACAGGTGATTCAGTATAACCATGCATGATAAAACTGCCCATATACTTTGGATAGCAGTCTGAAATTAAGGACAGTGTGACCAATACATTTTCTTTATTTTAACCATTTGCAGACTTAGAATGCAGCATTCCCTAAAAAAAACATTTAAAGCGTACCTAAACTCAGAACTTTCACTTGGTAGACAACCCTTTTATGTAAGGTAAAACTTCTGTTGTTTGTTTTTTTTTAAGTGCAACACCCTTTTTTTTTTAAAAAAAAAAGCATGGCTCCCTAATTTTGATTGAATGGGAGCGCAAAGCCTCCAAGGATACCTACATCTTGCATCCAGGGAGGCTTTTGGGTGCTTCTTCTACACATGCCGGGGCATGCGCACAAGGAGCCTTTTTGGGCAAAGAAAAAAATTTGCCGATCTTACGCATGCGCAGCAAGTTTTTTTTCCATCCTACATCACCCAATCCTGTGCCTGGGTCTGGTGACGTAGGATGAAGGACTCGGAAAAAGAGATGAATATGGCGGCACCCAGAGTGCCGGCTCCAGGACGAATGCTGGGGTGAAGGGGGACCTGATGCAAGACACCCCCAGATGGATCGGACTGCCATTCGGGATTTAGGTAAGTGTATTTTTTTTTTGGCAGTTTAGTTTCTCTTTAAGTCTACAGAATATTCAGTATGCTGTACTCCTTTCTAATAGCACTCCCACTACTGTCAAATCAAAGCTTCCAACCCCCTGCTCCCCAACCTGCAGACCTTCAGTACTTGGGCCCCTAAATCCCAAGCATTCAGTAGCCACTTACTCATAAAAATATTTATTACCCTGGGTTGTATTAGCTAGAGGCTTCTGATTTTTCTTACACTTTCATCATTTTCTGCATTGTACTTTTTCTCTGACATTTAATATTGGATCTGAATGGATGGAATACCAAATGTCATGCTAGTCATTTATAAGAAGACTTGTAAAGGGACTGTAATGGCAGTGATCTCTAGCAGTCTCTTCTCAGATTGCTTAGATAGAAAGAAGTATAGCAGGATGGAGTTACTTCTTAAAGTAGAACTTAACCCCCCCAAAAACGGTTCTGTATTGCCGAATGGATAGGCTATGTTTCTTTTGCAATAAAATAAACATACTTGCCCATTTGCAGATTTTTATCTAAACCTTTCCTTGCCCCATTGTCAGCACTGGCATCTTCACCTGGCACTCTGCGTTCTGGATCTTCAGCCTTTTTGATTGTTTTGACCTTAATAGCTCACTAAAACGAATTATAACAGCTCCCTGTACATTGCAATGATGTAACAAGTCAGATAAGTTTGTTTTATTGCAGAAGATACATTGCCTCCTATTTGCAATAAAGCCTGCTCACAATTCTTATTTTTTAAGTGTAACTCCACTTTAATTTAAATCAGTAGATGAATGTGTTGGCTCACCAAAGAACGAGTTATCACCAAATAAAAATATTCCACTGGTGATCACTCACATTGATATTCTGATACAATAATTGAGCTGGCACCTAGAGGTTCCTTTCTATACCTTCAGCAGCTTTAGGGGCTCTTTGTGCCCAAGTGCTGGACAAGGCTGCTTGCTAAAGTTCATAATAATCTTGGTATCTAGGTAGTGCGAAAGCTTGTGCAAATGTAGCCTTGCATGGTGCCAAAATGTATGGTGCACGAAGGATAGAGGCAAACTTCTACTCTATCAAGATAGGAATATTTGTCTTATTAGAAGAAGGTAATGGCAGTGACACATTGTTGTACATTGTACCTGGAAGCAGCTTCTTTGTCTGTAGATGTGTATAATACAATCATATTCAGCATTAAAGAAGCACGGGTGTACTGCAGAATAATGCTACATCAGACTTACTTCTTGGCATCACCTGGGAGTTTTCCTTTCAGCTTTAATCCTTCTCCAGATTTGAGCTCCAAATTCACGATTTCAAATTTCTCCTGATGGAATAATAGTAGTAAGAAAAGACTTAGAGAAGTTCTAAACAACTTTTTAAATTTAGGGTTGCAAATAGGATAAATCTTTACATCTCTTTATACAAAAATTTTACAATTTAACTTATTAACTATCAGCTCTTTGTTCAAATTTTTTTTTATAATCTCTTGCTCTCCTGTCTACTCATTCTCATGTTCTAAAAAAAGTGCATTGCTCTGGAAAGGGGGGGGGGGGGTATTAAAAATCAAATTTTAGGCCTGATAATTTAAAAAACCCAAAACATTAAAAAAAAATTTTAAAACTTTTTGATACACATTGTCTATAGGTGGCCCTTTTAAAACATTTGCAGCTCACCAGTTTGGAGTTAGCTGTAAATACATGTATGCATTCGTATGTGTGTGAGTAGGCACTCATAATATTTTGACTTAAATAAATTTGAAAAAAAGAAAAGTAAACTTTTTTACTACTTCAAGTAGGCTGATTAAGTCACTCCCTGTCTCGCTGTGGCAGATTGATGAATGATATCGGGGGACAGTTGTACACGTGTCAGATTAGACTAATGTTCGTGCATTTAGGAGTTATCTGATGTGTGTATATAAACCATGACGTGTCATTATCTGCTCTATCTATTGATATAAGTAAATAGAAGACATCCTAATATATATTGTAAAGCCATAAACATGTAGAAGAGATAAGTGTATCATACTAAGCACCTGTTGCAATAAAGACTACACAGTTTCAGAGATAGAAAGAATGGGACAGCTGGCATACAAAAGGAAGAGGGCAAAGTTACATATGTACATAAACCCCATGAATAAAATTTGTTGTTCACTTGTGGTCTGGTAAAACTCCCAGTGATCCCTGATCCGTGTCACACATGCCAAAAACATTTGTGTCTGGAGGAAAAGAAGTTTAAGCTCCGGATAAGGAAAGGATTCTTCCCTGTAAGGTCTGTGAAAATGTGGAATGGGCTCCCTCAGGAAGTAGTTTCAGCAACTACTATAGATTGTTTTAAGAAAAAGCTGGATGATTTCTAGAAACACAGAACATAACTGGGGATTAAGGATTTAAAGTAAAGATAACAGAGACTGTTCTTCCCGGGAACATCTGATTGCCTCATGGAATCAGGAAGGATTTTTTTTCCCATTGAAGCAAATTGTACCCGGGGTTTTTTTTTTTTATGTTTTATAGGGTTTTATATCTGGGATATGTTTATTTCCCTAGTGGTTGTACTTGATGGATTTATGTCTTTATTCAACCTAACCTACTATGTAACAAAATAACTATGTAACTATGTAACTATGCTGATCTGCCAGAAGTTCAATAACCTGTAGTAAACTGACATTGCAGTGCATTTGCCTTCCAAGCTGTGTTATCAGCCCTGCTGGGTTTCTGAACAGAAAACTTCCCTCTATATTATGGACAAGAGAAGAGAAGGTATGTTCTACACAAATAAGCAGCATGGAGGGGGGACATGGCTCCTCTATTAGCACGGTATAGTTAGTGAGCATTGTTACCCTAAGACAGGTGAAACAAGTTCAAAATAATGCAGCCACCGCATCCAAGGGCCGATATGCTGCAATATATACATTTTTGTTCTCGGGGTTTTTAAGACAGATTTGTAGCGATGAGGGGTTGGACCAGATTCCAGATTTTCCTTTATTGTTGTCTGACTACCAAAGGTTGATCCTCAATTTTTCATTGTGCTAATTACTAAGTGACCAGGAATATAGGTGAGGAATATTCTACAATTTTGAGATGCTACAAGAACAGAAAAAGAGGGGAAAGATCAGCCACCACCTGCAGGTCCTTATTATCCACGTGCAACCTTCTATGCTGTCTAAAGCCCAGTTGCTAAATGGATAATTCTCTGCCCTGCCACACTAACATTTGAATTAGTTTTTTATTAATAGAACTTTTTTTTAAGATTAACTTTAAATATTTATATGGTGTATGATGTATGGTACAAATGATCCAGAATTTGGTGTCAGAAGAGCAAAAACAGTACGTAAAAAGTAAAACAAGCCCCTTGTGAACAGGCCCGTTCTTTTGTTTTTTTGTTTTTTTTGTTTGTGTCCCCCATTTATATTTGTTAACCACTGTAATTGTCCCAATGACCGGACAATCCCTTCCTGATGAAGGGAATTTTTCTTACTTTAACCAGATTTCCACTACATCTCACGAACAAAGATGATAATCCATCAGGGTTTATCATTCCATAATCTAGCCATTTTACAAATTTAGAATCAAACTTTAGCTCCTGTGCTTTGCCTTCAAATCCCTCCCACCTACCTTGTCCCACCTACCTTTCTGTCCTGATAGAAAAATATACCCTAGCCATTCCTCCAATGACTTACATTTATAACCTCATCACATGCACGACTCCAAGACTTTTCTAGCGTTACCCCAACTTTCTGGAAAGGTCTTCCTCTTCCTATTCTGCTTGCTCCTACTTATTGTTCATTTAAAAGAGCCCTCAAAACCCTGTATCTCTTAAAACCTGCGTACCTGTCTTCTATATTTTCTTACCCACCAATTCCTATGCCCTCTCCTATTGAGTGCTGCTTCCCCCACCTCTTAGATTGTAAGCTCTTTGGGACAGGGTCCTCTACTCCTTCTGTGTCACTGTCTGTATCTGTCTGTCATTTGCAACTTCTATTTAATGTACAAAGCTTATAATATGTTGGCGACATATAAGTACTTTTTAATAATAATGTTATAATATTTATTATTATTAATATTATTATTAATAATGATAATATTAACTCCCATTCAAGTATATTCAAACATGGGGCAAAATTGCTGATTGCCAGCTTTTTTTTTACATGATTAAATTGTGACATTGTCCATACCTCCCAGTTTTAGGAGATTACAATGAGGGACAATATAAACTATAAGCAAATAAAATAACTCTACCACATCTACATTTTGTGGACCATAAATAATTATACAATAATGCAAAAAAATCACTAATTAAAGCAAAGCTACAATTACTTTCCTATCCCTGTTCCATTATAAAGAGCCACCATCTTCCTTCTTCTTTTCGATCTTTGGCTATCTTGGTGTGCATGAGAAATTTAACAGCCAAGTAATGATAAAGCAAGTAAGAAGGGTTTTTACCTGTCCCCTCTGTAATAACCATCTGCCTATAATAAAATTAGGACTTTAGTTCCAATTAAAATGACAAAAACTTTTTTTCACAACTACTTCACTTTCATATTATTTTTTAAAAACAATAAATGGAATCATCAAATTCCTTAATAAAAGAATTTTGGAAAATAACACATTTTAACAGTTAGAACAACTTATTTTTTTTAAGATGTATAGATCCATCCAAAAAGATGGAGAACTGAGAAGGAAAAAGGAACAGAAGGACTTGGACAGTCCGTGCAAACCAGGAACAGTTGGATGCAATGCATTGTGCAATAGTGGTGGATATATTACTCTAGTGGTGGATATATTACTCAAACACAATAATAAAAACCTTTTATGCAGCTCACATATACACAAATATAAGCCGTGAATAAACTACAATAAAATGGCCTGTATTGCTTTAAACCTTGTGAGGGTCTGATCTCAGTTGTAGCAGTACACATACTACATTACAAATGAATCATACCCTTCTATTTAGTTTAAGTATTTAATGCCAAAATTGTGCAGTCCCCTGCTGATCACCAAAAAATCGCTGTAATTGAAGCCGGCTATTAGATTGTTAAAATATGCAGAGTCTGCAAAATATGTCAGCGTTATATACGATAAATCCATAGTAAAAATAGTGAGAATAATAATAATAAAATAGGATTCATGATTGGTGGAATTCACTGATAAACCTATATATTATTTAAAAAAGTGAATTTGCCTATAACGTATCATATTTTCCTGATCTTGAAAGAATTAGAGGTTGATGCATTCATAACTTAAAACACGTAAGCAATAGAATGTCAATAAATCCAACCTGGTTTTGATGTAGGTTATTACAATTTTCACACATACTTTATGTAAAAAAAACATTTTCGAATAAAAACAAGTGATTAAGGCATTTAGGACAATAATAAAAGTTTGGCCCTGTACAAGTGTCTGATAAATGTCAGAAGATTGTTGGTGGAAATGATCTTTCTGAATGGACGAACACTGTATACACTGCGCCATTCTGTTCTATGAGCAGTGGGGGTGGCGAGTAAGCGGCACTCCACTGTGATCTGCTCCCTAGGAGTGAACAGCCGTCATTCATCAATCTGCCATGACACACTGATAAATGGCATTGAGGGACCACTGTACACATGTCAGATTTTCCCCGAGACGAGCACAACCATTCATCTCAGGCGTGGTGGAGCATCTCCCCTTTCCGTCTTTATCATGGCTGTGATCAAGACAGAATGGGAGCTCAGAACCTCCTTCTGAACATACCCTTGCAGCCTCCAGTGATGCATAATGTATGTATCCCGGAAGGCTCCATGATCAGGTCATGTGCAGAAGGAGCCCTTTCTTTAATGGAATAAAAGAAAATGCCAATTTTATGTATGAGCAGCGAGATCAGCAATCTTTTTCCCAATCTACATCACCTGATCTTGTACCTGTACAGTGCGAGATCAGTGATGTAGGAAGAAGAACCCTGAAGAAGAGAGAAGAAGATATCGTCGCCCGGCACGTCCTCTGCACCGGGCTGAAGACAGATACCAGGACAACATGGGACCCAAACAAAGAAACCTCCCAACAAATAGATGGATCTGTGGGATTAAAGGTAAATGTGTTTTTTTTTTTTAAGTTTAGTTCCGCTTTAAGCTTTGATGCACACAGGCTAGATAATTGTCTTCCAAGATGAACGTTCATAATTATCTTGGGCAAGAATCAATTGTGTCCACAGCAGTCATCCAATACATGTAAATCCATGAGTTCTGCCATGGATTTACATGTATGAGCTACCTAAATACTGGGCACTTTTATGTGTATGCAATACTCAGGGCCCCTTACTTACTGCAGGGCCCTTTTTTTACTGCACGGCCTCATTTGACAGAATAGCAGGGGTGCAGGCAGAAAATAAGTTGTGCATTTTGGCCCCCACTTGATTTTTGTCTAAGACCCATTTGTTTTGAAAATTGTCCATTGATGTTCAATGCAGGGTCGTTCCGTTCCTCTGTTTCCAACACAGTCCATTTCCTCCACTGCTACCTCTATGCCCCCTATTATTATTATTATTATTATTATTATTAAACAGGATTTATATAGCGCCAACATATTACGCAGTGCTGTACATTAAATAAGGGTTGCAAATGACAGACAGATACAGACAGTGATACAGGAGGAGAGGACCCTGCCCCGAAGAGCTTACAATCTAGTAGATCACCCTACATCACCCTATTACCATCACCTTATCATCCCCCTTAGCCATCAGGCAGCCTCTCACGCACACACACAGGACCTAAATCTTCCCTAACCCCTTAATCCTTTCCTTTTTCTGGAGGATGTTGGAAATGTGCCATACAGGGAACACAGAAAACAATTGTTAGCATTACTACCTGCAGTTCTAGAGAATGATCTGACAATGCATTATACATACATGTGAATTTTCATTGCACAAATTTCCTAAAAACCAGTAAAATCACAAAGCACACACATTGAAAGGTACAAAAAACACAAAAACACAATACAAAGTATAAAGGAACATTAGCTAAATGAATTATGTACTGAAATGTGAAAATGGTTAAAGTTGGACTTACAGACATGGTGGAGCAGGTTTAGGTAGACACACTGGAAGGCTGCACAAATTCCTTCTCATTGACCGGTGCCCTTTTATATATCCCATTTATTTATTCTATCTGTTCAAGTTACAATTTAACTGATATTGATGTGGGTGTAGGCTGGACTTTGATCAGTGTCAGTTTTCTGTGTCTCTGTAAATCTGGTCATCTTTACTGGCAGACGGCCAGGTCACTGGGTGATACTACCTGATTTATCACAAAGAATTCAAGTTTTGCAATAATCAGTGACATCATCAGTGTCTCCCTGAGACAGGAATCAATGGACAATTGAAAAATGTTAAACAATGAAAAATGAGAACAGCGCCCATGTAAAAAATTCCACCTTCCTTCACCCTTATTCTGTATTTCATGCAGGATTTGCGTCAAATATTTAGAAATGATTTACTTCACTTGGGGTTGGATGACTGAGCAGGTTTCCAAACTTTAAGGTACAAAAGCTTTAATTTAATTTTTGAATTTTTGAATTTAATTTTTGATTTTTGAAGTAGAACTCCAGCTAAAAAAAATCAAAATAAAAAGGATTAGTCCAGAAATGACCCCCTAAAGCAGCGGTCGCCAAAAAGTGGTCCACAAGAAAATGTTGGTGGTCCACAAAACTTTGGACATTATTTGCAATTTTTATGTTTTATAGGACCTGGAAGATTCCTACAAGGGAATGTTTGATTCTCTGTTTTATAAATAGAACCTTAAATGCTCTCCTAACTTAACTATAATTCAACCCATTTCCGCTAAGCCTGTGTTGTCCTGGACCCACGTAGCCTGACTGGACAATGAAAGGAAAAACAACACAATGCCGATCTCTCTGCCACTCCTTCCTTATTACATGCTTCTTGTCAGCCTGGTACTGACTCATTTACTAAAATAATTAAGTTTCCATATCACTTACAACTGTTCTTCTTCAAGGGATAATTCATTTAGCCTGGTGAATGTACATTTCACTTTGCAGAGAATAACCAATCAGAATTTTTTCTTGTCTATATTTGTTGGCGTCAGTGGAAGATCTTCTCATTTACTAAGCTTAGTGAGTTTTCCCTTGCAGGGGGATAATTTACTTTGCTATTTGAACAGCTTATGTTGATTTAGTAAATCAACTCCATTCACACCTTGTGTTTCTATTTCATTACATTTCTATAAATGATATATAATGATGATATTCACAATATTCTCTAATAATTGATATTTGCCTAGGGTTCAGAATAAATAATTAGTAAAATATTAGAGACAAGAGTAAATAAAATTTTGTATCGATTTGGGCATTTTTAAGACATGTATCTTCAAAGAAAAAAAGATTAAAAAATGTAATCCAAAAACTTTATTTATGAATGTTGTGAATTATTATTATTCATATTATGAATATGTTTAAAAATATGTTCTTTCTAACTAAGCATAAAAACAACTGAATCTCCACCCAATGAAGTTAATGTTTACAACACACCCATGTTAATATATGTCTTTACCTCAATGTCTTACATTATAGTGCAATAACCTCGCTATATTTTACTAAACGCGTTTCACAGATAAACCACTTCATCAGGAGACGGAGATAAGTCAACAACATGCTTGAAAAATTGTCACAACAATTCTGCCAAAACCTACATTCCCCGCTTCAAACACATTGGAACAATAAGGGGGAGATCATATCTAAAGACTCCCAAGGCATCAGGACATCAAATCATCAATAGTGCAATATTTATATGTATTTATTTTTGTGTACAATAAAAAACGGCCCTCGTAGTCCGTCTGAACAACTGTCCTGGCAGATCCATGGACGAGGAACGATCGTAATGAGAACGATGTTGCATGTACAGCACTCATTCATGCATTGTGCAATCTTTTGTCGTTGGAAAGGATTGTTAAAGATCCTTTCTAATGACATATTGCACGTGTGTATGTACGTAGGACTGGGGTTTAAAAATGATAGGATGAACAGAAGTGAGGGAATTGTATGCACCGTAAACAAAGTGAACCACCAGTGTACATATTCTTTCTTTTGCCCCCCCCCCCCCCCCAGTAGCTCCCCCTAGTAAAGAGAGGCCCATAGCTGTAAGAATTTAGGCGCAGGGCCTAAATGACGGGGGATGGGAGGCCTAGCCCAGGGGTGTTAAGGGTTAATAAAATGTTGTAAGGCTATAGGGGGCTGTGCTAGTGTGGAGGGTGGGGCAGGAGGGGATTAGCAATAGGATGAGTTAAAAGGGGCTAGACGGAAGTGAGAGGCCTTCTTTTGGAAGAAAAAGTTAAAATAAAAATAATTATAATTTGAAAGTTTCATTAATTTTAGCGGTTGGGGTCTTGGAAGGCCAGGATCCAGTGCATTGGTAAAGTGGTGGAATTTGGCAGGGGGGGAGCCTCTTTGGTGGGGTCTCCCCTTTTATGGTGAATGGATGATTATGGCTCCTGAGGTGGTGCTGTGCTGCTAGGGGCCAAGGTGGAGATGTTGGAAGAGTTAAAGTCCTGTTGGGTGCGGATTTTGCCTTCTGAGACCTGCAGCCTGGTTGTTTGGGTGTATACCTGGGAGTATGGAGTTTGATAACATTATGGATATTGTTGTTATAGTTAGGTATTAATAAAAGGGAGGAATTAGGTTGTTGGGTAAATAGGTTATATTCAATGTAATATGTTTGCGTTATATAATCCCGGTTAAGTAGTAATAATAATAATGGAGTGTTATGTTATGTTAACGTATGCTTGCATATGAAAAGTGTAAATGTATTTATTTATTATTGGATATTTGTTAATTACTTGAATGGTTAATTTATTTAATGGTGTTTAATTAAATGGCTGCTTGCCAGCCAATTTCAATGCAAGATTGGTGTCTGGGTATTTAATGGTTGGGGAGTGGTTGGTAAGCAGGTGGGGGGTCGGGGGGAGGCGGAGGTTCTGATGGTGAAGGATCGGCTAGAAAGTCCAAGCTACCCTCGTCAAGCTCAAGCAGAAGAAATAAAGTATTCATATGTACCGCAATATGCCCCTAGGTAGAAATATACCTACAAACTAAGCGTAGTAACAAAGCTTTTAAAGCATTAAAGGGAAATTAAACTTCAATATTAAAACATTACAGGCAGGTTCTTTATTGGGAAGGGCCATGCTTTTATATTACAATGCTATTAATAAGCAGTACTATACTCACACACCATGATTTCTTTCACAGGTTATCTCTGCAATTATCACAATATCTGTGCCTATTATTATCTCGTGTCCCTTGCTTCCTTAACAGCCCAGGGGTCCATCTGTCATGGAAATGTCTGATTTGTTCTTTTCTCTCACAACAGGTTGTTAGTTATTTATAGCACCGAGCCCTTAATAGCTTCAGTAGACATAAGATTTATTATAAGAAGTTAGATACCATTACAAAAAATATTTATTATTTCTTTAATACAATAGCTATATCATATGATCACAAGGAGCACGTTATAGCGCTGGGTGAGAAACCAATTCTATAACTCGGTGCCTTCTAATAAGTGACTAGAGAATCTTTAGAAAATAAAAGCCTGCCATTCAACTTTTATTTTAACTCCAGAACCAACAAATAGAATTTTTTAAGCAATACTGTAAAACAGTCTAACAAACATTGACCCCCAGTCTTCACTGAAAGTGCAAAAACAAATGGGAAAAAGGAAAAGAATAATGTTACCAAAAAAACATGAAGAACCCTAAAGCGGACCTGCATGTCAAGGGGCATTTATTATGAAGAAAGATTGAAAAATACTTTAAAAATAAACTTACATTTTAAAGATACTATGAAATTATAACTAGTTATCATAATATATAATAATATTATAATTAATATAAGTTATATAAAAAACTATAATTAGTTATTTGGTCTAAATCTCAGTTTTTAGATGAGATAACTGGTCAGAAAGAGGCATCTATCATATTAAAGTCTGGAGTCTTCTGCATTCAATAAGTGCAACATACATAAAAAGGTTTTATTAGAAGCAGCAGGATGATTTTAGGCTCTCTGGATAACAGAAATATGTGTCAGCAACGCACTCTTGGTTGACGGTGATATCTGTAATTATAAAAATGTACTTCATTTGTACTGCAAGCATTTTTTCTAGGCAACTCCAAACACTGTGAATGCTAACTGAATTCTTTTACTTATCAGTTTATAAAACCAAATCATTTGCTTTAATATTCCAGTGCTGCCATCTCCTGACTTATCAAAGACACTTCTGGGATACAAAAGCACTTTTCTTATTAATAGAGGTCCAATAATTTCATTCCTGTCCTTGCAGCACTTTTGTATGAAAATGGCAATATCTAGCTGCTCCCAGAATGAAAATCATGAAATGGTATAGAGATCTTTGTTATTTTCACTCCATAGGAATACATATCCAGCATATTTCATACTATGTGCATCTAAGTAGACATGGAACTCTGGAGTGGGAAAAGAACAAGTTACAGTTTAGATAATATTATATTTGTTCAAGAACCACGTAAAGGGAAAACAGCATTCCCTTTAACAACTTAAAGTCAATAATAAAACTAATAGTTAATATATGAAATATAATATTTAAGCTTTGTTTCCATAACAAGAAATATACAGGTGAGTTCCCCAATCATCAAAAACAATCAGGCAATAGAATAGGAATGTTTAGTATTAGGGTTTTAGTTTTCAGTTGATTTTAAATCCTTTTCTGTACAGGTAGTCCCCGGGTTACATACGAGATAGGGACTGTAGGTTTGTTCTTAAGTTGAATTTGTATGTAAGTTGGAACAGTTACATTATTTTAATAAATGCAATTAGGACAGATGTTTGTCTCAATATATTATTAGGCAGCATGGTGTCAGTTACTGTATAAAATCCTCACTGTGAGTTATTCACAAAGCAAAAAAAAACACAAAAACCTTAAAGGAGCCAAACCATCATTTAATTCCTGAGCCAAGCTGTGCCTTGAAGTTTGTCTTGGTCATTAAGGGTTACAAGGTGCTGGCAAACAGCCAAAGAATTTTTCTTCAAATTAATCAAACCCGCCCCTCCCCCCATCAAGCCCCCATCCTGCACATGAATGAGCAGGGAAGCTCTGTTCGTATCTAGGATGTGTCTGTAATTTGGATGTCCTTAACTCAGAGACTACCTGTATTTAGGAAAAAAGCATCCTTTTCTTCCACTGCCTTCCTTGCTGATAGAACACCAATTACTATAAGTGATCTTCTACCATGTAAGTCAAACATCCTTTCCTTTATGTCTAATATAATACATATACTCACATACATAATACTAAACGTATATACATCTCCATATCAAGAATAAGTCTGTAATGACTAATGGATTTATTATATATGACCCGTCAATATTCAGAGATTTGCTTATGATATATGCTAGTAAAACACAATTTGATATATGGAATCATGTCACCTAATTACTGGTATTTATTCATTGTTAATCATCCATGTCTTTTATTTACTGACATATGTCAATATCCAGGAAAATTCTCATGTTTAGGACAACAAAAATGCTCACTGATTTTTATTTTTATATTGTCAATCATTATGTTTTCCAAAAAGTTACTGTTCTTTTTCTACTGTTATTATTTTACTAACCAATAGAAGTCTCTATAAATCCCCTGAGGAAGCCAAACTGTGAAACGTGTCGGGATCTGAGACAACTTTACTATGTGCGATCACTCTAAGAAATTGTAACAATTACTACTGTGGCTAGACAGCCATCAATGTGTATAATAATACTGTCTTTATGTATTATATTTTGGATGCTTTCATTAGAAAATTACACTTTCAGAGTTTTTGGTTCAAAAGACTTTCTTGGCTCTCCCAGCATCTTGCTTGTTACAGGCTTTACACATCCATTCCTTCCAAGACACTCCAAGCCTGGATCACAAATAAAGAACCGCAAATCTGCAGCAGAAGTACTGACATGCAGGCCACGTATCCCTTTTTATCCAGGTGCAGTTTAGAAAAACAACTTGAAATCACGGCCTAGGATCACACATTACTATGGGTCTTCATATTGATCCAACTTTTCACATTTAAGTATCTACTGCGATTTCTTTAAGTGCTTTGATTCACTTTGATGAAAGTCTCCTTCATTAGAAGGAACAGAGTTCTTTGTGTATTGTCATTTGTGCAGTAACAAAGTTTGTACAGTTGTACACAAAGACTTATAACCAGTGACATATTTAAAAAGACATTTTTGTGAAATTTGTTGAATAACCCCCAAAAAGCTGAATTATACTTCAGGTTATTTTTATAAATTATCCCCCTGGTAATTCAGATAAAAGTTCGCTGACAGCTGTTTGAAATTCTGGTTTCGGTGCCTTTTAAAACAATGACTCTTTCTGCCACCTAGTGGCCAGTGTCAGAAGTGCATAGCAGTCACAATAGGAAATTTCGGTCAAATTGACAGGAGAATCATTTATTAATTCCCCCCCTTAGGTGCTCACATTGTTTAAATATAACAGAATTCTAAAAGACAAGTGCTTAATCTAAGTTGTGTCACAACCACACACATATAATATATATATATATATATATATATATATATGTTTTACACAATTAAGACCAACATGGACAGAGTGGTAGTAGGCATGTGGGTGGTAGGGGAAAATTTTAATTGGCTTCCTAACTTGCTCTAGCACAATTAAGTTGTAATAGAGCTTAATAGACTGCAGAAGTACAGTTAAACATTTTTTTAATATGGTGCTGCTAGTCATTAGGATGCATTAAGTTGCATAGTGAATGGGCCAACATATCCTAAGCCACTTCTGTACCCTTTTCCTCACACTCCACCCCCTGCCAAAAAAAAGTTAAAAAGCTCGACTTTGTAGGGAAGGACCAAGTCCTAGATGTCTAATTGTTGGTTACAGTGACACAAATCTAATATAATGTATGTTTCTACCTGAAAAAAACCTGATTCTATGACACCAGAAGGAAAATGTTGGGTCTCCAGGGAGTAAAAACTGAAGATAGGTAACACGATCCTTTCCAACAAACGACTGCACGATGCATGAACAAGCTCTGTACATACAGCACCGTTCTGCTCTATGGAGAGGGGAGGGGAGAATGATGGAGCAGCACCCTGCTGTGCTCCCTCCCATTCACTTTCATTACAATTGTTTCTCATCTGTCGTCCGTGGATCCGAGCACTGTACACACGCCAGATTCTCGTCCGATATCAGCCCTGAGCTAAACCATTGCACGTGTGTACGTAGCCTTATGTATTCATAGTAGGAGAAGCTAAACAAGTGTACATTGCTACAGTGGTGGCAACTGGAGTGCATGTTAGTGCAATGGAAGATAAAGTAGAACTGTGGATTTTTGCAGTAACAGCAAGAAATGTAAAGTGAATCTGTGCAATGGCAGTGCATGCAAAAAGGCATGTTAAAAGAATGATGCCAAGTGGAATCCAGAACACTGGTGCATTGGTGGGAAGTGAGGTTGTGTGGTATGATGCAGTTAGGTATTGCACCTTTGTGTGGGGAGAAGAACTGTTCAGCGACCACAAATTTCTGCCTGTTGAAGCTAAACTACACCTCAGGGGACACTAGGAGGCAGTGTTACTCTAAATACCATTTAGCTGTCAGCCAATGACTAATGGCAGAGCAGAATCAGATAAAATGATCTGGTTATAACACACAGAATGCTAGGCACTGCTTTTCTTGGCTTTATAAATCATGTAGATCTGTGGATGAATGAATGATTGCAGACAACCAAGTCTTAGGCTACATACACACATCAGATAATTCTTGTTCGAATCTCGCCTTGCTAGTATCGGATGAGAATCCGACATGTGTACAGCGGCCATCTGTCAAGACAAACGACTGCAGTACAAGTGAACAGGAGAGTGCACAGCGGGGTGCCTCTCTATAGAGCAGAACGGCGCTGTATGTAGATCGCTTGTTCATGAATCTGTCAGTCTTCTGCCATTGGAAAGCATTGTGAGAGATCTTTTCCAACAACAAAAATTTAACATACATAGTCTTAGCCACATCTGAGACCATTAAAATATTTTTCCCAATGGCCAAATAAAGTAACTCATGACCTAAAGCGGAAATAAACTAAAAATAAAAAAAAAATACACTTACCTTTAATCCCACAGATCCCTCAATGTCGCTGATCCTTCCCACGATCCGGTCCCACGTTGTCCTGGAATTCCTCTTCATCCCGGTGAGGAGGAACAGCCGGGTACCAAGATCTTCTGTCTTCTCTTCCATCTTCTTCTGAGCGCTGTGCATTAGTGAGGTTGGGTGAAGTAGCCGGTGTGAAGGGGTAAAAAAAAAAAGAGCCAATCTCACTGCCCTTGGTGGAACAAATTCCTCTTCTACTTTGCCCAAGATCAAGGCATAGACAAAAGGTGCAGCCAGAGCCTCCTGGGGGGGTTGTTACACTTAACAAAAAGAAAGCCCTTCTATGTAAAGTAAAAATGTTGAGCCTAAATCCACTTTAAGTTTTTCCTATAAAAAAAAGAGATTGTAAACTCTGCTGGATAATTTGTACATTTTAATCTAGGGTGTGGGGGGTTAAGTTTGGGTTTGGTGGACTTATCATCAAATATACTTTTTCCTATATCTGTCCATGCATGCTAATCTATGTGTAGGTATACCGCTGGTTCCTAAAAACTCAGAGTTTGCACATTCTGGAGGAGTCGGTACTGAAACGCTCACTGACACCGCCATTCATTCTTTATAGAGCTATCATGGCAGTGATGTTACATATACTAGGTCACAAACACTTGACTCATGTACTCTCTGCTTTATGCAGTCTTGTCCACATAAACATGAGTCGATTTAGGATTTATTTAACCTATTTTACTTACCCTTATACGCCCACCCCCTCCCTCCCTTCCCCAATTTAGGGGGCAACCCATCATTCACTGTAGATCACAAAATTACATCATTAATTCCATCAGTGCCAAAAATTGCTCCAAATCGCTTCCAATCATAGCAAAGCCCTGGTCTGCTGGTCCTTACCTATGGGTAATAGGTTCGAGTAGCAGGTGGGCACTGGGGCTTTTATTTGGCTGTATCCTTTATTGTATCACTCATGCCAACATTCCCAGAGATTCTGTCACCATATGCTTATAGATTCAGGTTTTTTGTTCTAGCGCAGTTACACTTATTAATCTGCTGATGCAGCTGGTTCTATATATGATCTGTCTGTATGTTATGTAGCTTACCATGGTACTTAAGCTTTATATTGTCAGGTACTGTCACGTACTGACTTTTGATCATTCATTGAAATGTGACTTAGTCAAATATTAAAACTTTCTACAATTCTTCTACAGTTTCAAAGCATTATTGCTGACTTTGGGAAATGGTAGAACTGCAATAATAAGCAGATCAACATTCAGTATTTCTATTCTATCCTGGAACCATCAAATACAACACATACACAATAGACACATTCTGTTATAATTACATATATTCTGTACCTATGTACTTTCTGCTCTTGGCGCTTGCTGTTTTGCTACGTCTTGCTTCCTCAAGCCAGAAACATCAACCAAACATTTTACTTCTCTTTGGAAGATTAGAACCTTTGTCAGGTTGCATTGCTGGCATGTGCTGAAAAAAGCACCAGACGTGTTTTTTAAGTCGAGTAAATCTGTTTTAGGCATCATAAAGCAGCACTGGGAGAAGATCCATTGACTTTTTTTTCTCCTTGGATCTTCACCAAGATTATTCCATATTACTTAGGTCCTTGTGTTTCTGTCTGATGCACTTTTCACCCAAGGGGAACTCTTGACACCCCAGAATGTGGTGCATACAATTGGATGTGATTTTGATAAAACGGATTTATTATAGTTTGAAAACGAGTTTGAGGCTTTCCTCACCATGCACAAATCTATTATATGTCCTATCGATTTCTTCTTGCAGAGCTGCCCAATAAGATAATAGATCATTCAGTCATTAGACCTCTATTATCAAAAAAAAAATGTCTAGTCCTCTACTTTTCTTTATGAGGCTGTGTCCTACTAAAAAACTTTATATCTGCCACTCCATGGTGCATAGAACAGGATATTTTGTGGGCTATCAGGGTTTCTTAAGGGGTAAACTGAAAAGAATAGAGTGCTTCTGTTTTATCAGACATTGGTTCTAATTATTATCCACTACGTTAAAAAGAGTATTTTATTGTTATCTATGTATTTGTTTTCCAAAAAACATCCAATGCCAATGATGGGGGATAAACAGCACTCTACTTAAAGCATACCTAAACTCAACATTTACATAAAAGGGTAGACAACCCTTATATGTAAAGGGTAAATGTTATTTATTTTTTATTAAAAAAAAAAAATGGAGCACTTCCCCTTCCTGCGAGACTGAATAGGAGCCCAGGACCCCCGGGATACCTACGTCACACATCCCGGAAGGCTCTGGGTGCTTCTCTGTGCAGAAGGGGCATATTTTCTATTAAGGGTAAAGAGATGCCAATCTCATGCAAGCGCAGTGAGATCGGCTTTCTTTTTTTTCCCCTTTACAGCGGGCGACATCACCTGATCTCACACCTGCGCAGTGCCAGATCAGGTGACGTGCCAGGAAGGCCGAGGAAGAAAGCGAAGCTGGCAACATCCTGCACTTCCTCATCGCTGGCAAGAAGAGGAATTCCAGGATGTCATAGGACCAGATCACAGGAAGGACCAGCGCCATCGAGGGACCTGCAGGAATAAAGGTAAGTGTGATTTTTTTTTTTGTTTTCGGTTTAGTTCCACATTAATAAATTTAAAAAAGATTTGAGTTGGCAGATTACCTGCCTGTTTGGAATGTTTTCTATAATATACACTGAGCTGTTACGGATACGCTGCTCATTGTACAATGCCTGTACCTTCTGCAATTACGTACCTGCCTGCTTGCAGTTTTTTCTTTTTTTTTTCTTTAGTTCTAATATTTAAAGAAACATCTTCCTATATACATTTCTTTATCTTAAACAGCCAACATCCTCAACACTCATAGAAAAAGATATGCGATAATAGACATCAATTTTAGATGGGACTTTTAAAGCCAATACCATCAATATTAATTACAAAAATAACAATTTTTTATTAATAATAAACATTAAAAACAAACATCATTTCAAATACATAAAACACAATAAAACCATGGGTGTATATAGTGACCTCTCCTTACAGAATACCCCAAAGGGTTTAATTTTTGAATTATTTGTCAATGCGTTTCGTGGAACAAATCTGCTTCTTCAGGAGGAAGGAGAGAAGTCTGATGTTTGTACTTCCAGCAGCCCTCCTATTTAAAACTGTTGCAAGGAAGGAGGTGGTTATGGCGGCAATGGTATATTCAAATCCCGTTTAGCTAATTAGTGAGTAATCTGTTTCAATTTTCAATATAAATCACAATGATCCTAAATTTCATGCCCTCAAGTCCTCAAACAACTATAGGAACATACAGCCCAACAGTACGACCACATTCCTATTCCATCGGCTTCCCTTGCAAGTGAGTCAGACTTTTTTCTTTAAAGTATAGACCTTTTTTCTTTAAAGTATAGACCTTTGGTCAAATTTAGAGAAGGAGGAGTTGCCACCACCCAACAGATTTTGTCCTGTTCTATAATGTCACCAAGAATAAATGTTCGGGTAATCCAAAACTTTGTTCTGCTTTGTTTAGGTGTTGAAAGTCTAGTAGGGTTAAGAAACCCTGACTCCCATCAATGTATATACTTTTTATAGAATGTTTGTGCTAGTAAAGATAACATCAATAGTAACATAAAGTGGATTTATTTGGGGTAAACAATAGAAGTGTAGAACAATAGGAATATAAATTTGTTTTCTAAAATAGTAGACATATAAATACAAATCTGTGCATCAGACAATTAAAGAGGATAGGGAGACTTGTGTCTCGATCCTATATCTTCCCATTACCTTCATATCATCAGAACCATTATACTTAATTTAAATGTGTAGGGGAAAAATCACATTTTAAAAAAATCTAAACCCTGTTCACCTGAAATGCATTTGTAATATTTACATGAGCTGTAGAAAATTCTCATCTGGAGTCACGGTGGCTGACAACGTGACCACACGCCTGGGCATTTGATCTCTGTGGATGAGCCTTGGATAACGATGTTCCCTCAAAACTCAAATCTGTGACTTTTCTGAATTCTTTATCTTAAGCTGAGATCAAATACCTAGACATCTGAATGAGCCCAAAACAATGTTTTCTACAGTACAGGTTAGCATCACAAGACTTTATTGTATCATTTATTGTAACAAATGGAAAGGCACTCAGGATGTGGGGAGTTTTACCTTCACCATGGTTCCACTTTAAAAGGATTTTGGGACTATGGAGAGATGTTAGGCACTATTTAGTAGACTTTAGTTTAACCCAATTTTCCTTTATTCTGTAGTTATAGACCTGTTGTAGGACATAACAGGCACAGCAAGTCACTTCCGATCTTTCTGTCAATTCCCGCAGAACAACAAACAGCACGACTTCCCAACAGAAAATCACAATCTGCAGGCAGTCTTTATTAGAGAGCACAAAGGCCCGTACTGTCCAAGTTTGTCAGTATTAGGTAGTGATTTCTGAGCCACAGAAAGTATCAATGACATAAAGTTAGAGCAGAATATTGTTTTTTTCTTGGTGGATACTTTCAAAGGTTCAACACATTGAAAAATTTGGATCAGATATTTTCATATATTGAGTGTCATACAGTGTTGAGTGCATGAGTGTATGCATGCCAAGTATTCGATAGGACCCCTGCTGCTAGAAATGCTTTTCTTCAATTGTTGTGATGTATAGAGGTTTGCTATTGATGACCTGCTTCTGGAAATTCCATGCACAGTTTGATTGTGTGATTTTTGACTTTTGATTGTTGTATTAGGCCATTTTGATATTTTCAATGTACATTGTATGTACTTCCCTATTATAGAATTCATTACCATCTCATGGCATAGACAGTAAATGGATTGGTTAGTCAATGCCCCGATATCTGCTGTGGATCATGTTTGATTTATTGCACCTTGAGGCCAATTTCTATTGGTGGCACAAATGAAAATTAGTATGTGTAGATAGCAGTAACACACAGAACGCAGAGTTTTACCCACCATTGTCATCCATCACATGGCTTCTAATCACTATTGATTACTATTCACATCGTCATTGCCCAGTACCCATTGCTTCGCTACTTTTCTTTAGCAAGAATCAAGGAAATATTAAATTAACATTCACATTCCAAATGACTCATTCAGACAATGGCTACATATTTAACAGCTTCATAATATTGCTTCAAGATAATTAAAAATATTTGTTCTTGTGTTTTTTTGTTGTTTTTTTGTGCAGAAAGTGCTAGAAGCTCAAATATCCCGATGTGTTTGAAATGGGTATTTTGGGAGTTAAAAGGAAGTTGAGAAAATGATGGAAGATTGTTTTTAAGTTTACACCACACTTAACTTCATGACATACAAGTATCCTATCTTGTAGTTAGTAACCTTCATTGGATGTTAGAATGAGAGCAGCAGGGTACTCCATGCACTCCCTGAGCCCCTTACCTTATCCCCCCCCCCCACTGTATACCCTATACGTAGGGTACCCAACCTACTGCCCGTGGGCACATCCATCCCTCTCTGTATACCCTCTCTGCTCGTTGTCCTGCAGGGGACGGGACAAGCACATCTCTTTTCTATGAGATTGTGCTACCAGGAGAGGGAGCTTCCTGAGTATGCTCAGTGTGATCTTCCAGAGAGTTGGCATGTACTATAGACCTTGGCAATCAGCTGTGGCTGCTCCCCACCCAACGTGTACTGTGAGATTACCCCAGCAGCAGCATGAGAGCTGTATATGTGTCCATGCTGTTCTCATTATCCCCATGTATAAACCTTCATATCTCCTACACCCATTGTCACAGAAATGTACACAAGGGACCCTGTAACAAGTTGCTAGATACAAGGTAACAAGCAAATAACCTAATAACTATCAGCGATATTGCCACTTCCATATCAATGAACATTAGGGTACTGTCAATTCGCTCTGTGCTGGGGGCCCCAAATGTATACTTACTCGTTCACAAAACTTCAAGACTTCATTCAGACTGGCGGTGAGGTTATGGTGCGGTTACCCCTTCCTCATGCCGTAGAACCCTACTTAGGAGGAGACGCTCAGTACCGCTCACTGCCGTCTGGAGTCAAATCTGCAGACACTGCGGTGCGAGGGACTGGCGGGGTGCCTGTTACACTGGAAATGTGGGAGCAAGTAGAAAACCCCTCCTCATTAGTGTTGGTGTTCGAATTTGGGTTGTCCTTATATTCGACCTGAATATGACTGTTCGAATTTGGATAGACCCGACCCGAAAAAAATGAGATTCAACAGCAAACATTCAAAATTATTGTTAAATTAATTTATTGAGTGTTTGTGTTTATTTAACTTTTTTTTTTTATTACAGGTTATCCTACAATGACGTGATATCTCTTACTCTGTAACACACTTTCCAGCATAGTAATATTATATTACATTTGGTACATTTTTCTTTTATTCACTGCTAGAAAAATCGTAAATGTATCATATTACTGTACATGTTACAGAGTAAGAGATACTTATATTACAGCACTAGAGGTTTTGAATGGGGAGACTTCCTATCACGGTCCCTTCCGTGACTGAGGGTAGAAGATCTGTGAGACAAGCTGCACGTGAGGTTATCTGACAGTCTCTTTGGTTTTACTTGTTTCTGTGTTGTTGTTTGTAATGAGCACTCCCCTTGTATCAGGTGCAGCTGGTGGTCATTGCTGCTCCTCCATTTACTCTGGCCTCACACTTCATGCTGTGCTGTTGATATTCACTTCTGAGATGTGAAGAGCTGGAGTGTTGTCCTCTCCTGAGTTCCTGCTTATATATCTGCTATTAAGGTAAGTTGAATTACTTTTGGTGTTTTGGTGTTTGTTGTTCTTTTGTTGTTTACTAGGCCTCAGGGAGACACTGGTTCTTTCATCAGGGAAGGAACCAGTAGTCTCAAGCCCAGTCACTACTCCTAGGGCTATGCAGGGATACTAGGGCCTAGGTTCCAGTGTATGAGTATTCCCACCATCAGGGGATATTCATACTATCAGGAGTTAGGGCTAGGTTAGGGTGTTCGTAGGGGGTGACCATTGAGATATTCGATCAACACTACCCATCATATCATGCTACCATGTCACACATAGCTATCACTTTACTCTCCATGAGCCCCAATTTCCCTGTAAGGAAAGGGAAATGTAACTGCAAAGCAGGACTTACCTTCAGTGGCCCCTATAACTGAATGGACGCATTGTATGATGTAGCTCTATGGTACAGGAATGGTGAGCAGGGAGCAATATATGACTGGCCTGTACTGTATGATAGCTTTAGTCTTGTATCTTTCATTAAGAAAATGAGCATCAAATGGTGAAAGCAGAAATTCTTAATTTGTCAAGGTTGGGCACCACTGCCCTGTGCTATTAGAAACTCCACCACACAGAACTCACATCCAATGCTAAAGGGCCTTCATGGGGACACCAAATACTGCAGCCCGGAGACATCTGGGAAATAAAATGGTCGGCAACACTTGTTTGTCCAAAAATGCCCATCAATATACCACTGTATAGAAAGGGGTGCTGCTGATTAATCAGTAGTCAAGGAAATAAATTTACTCCTGCGGTCACCTGCATTCATATTTTACAATTTAGCAATCATCTGCTTCAATCCTCAGAGGTTCACTCACAGTTGAAAAAGTAATTTCCTTTATTTCATTCATTAAAATTAAAAAGCCAGAGATAAGACTCATAAAAGGCAATATTCTCTCCAATCTGCTTTTATGGATGTTCACATTCTTTTTATGGAGGAGGCATGAGTAGGACCCAGCATAATTGTACAGGTGGGATTAATCCACTTGATTTGTAATTACTTATTTTTCACTACTTTCCCAGCAAACAGAATCTGGAAGAAATATAGTCAGTTTCTGACTTTAAGCTTGTAGGTTGGGAAACTAAAGGAAGTATTTCATGTGCAATTGTCATGTAGAAGGTGGAAAGAATAAGACATGATCAGGGCAGGAAAGATGTTGGGATTTGTCGAGCTTCTCTCAATCTCTCTAATCCCCTTTTAAAAAAAAAAAACAAACAAGCTGCACACCTCTTATGGATTAAATTTTGCTTTTATTTTACAGACATCTTTACTTTAATAACAACAGCAATAAACATAACCAGCATCATTTTACATTTATACAATTATAAATGCAACATACAATTATAGTTTTTTTTACCCAGTTACACTATTGGGTCAAGGTCCATGAAGTCCCATAGAACACCAACCTTTTTTTCCTTTGTAAGCACTAGTTTTAGAACTGGGGCCCCAGCCACTATTTACCACCTCGGGGACAGCTATACCCGATTACATCCCTCAAATCACCTAACAGATTCTTGAGGAACACCATACCTGGGATCATCAGTGAAGCTGGGTGATCCGGCAAACATGGAATGGATCTGATTCAGGACTAAAAGCAACAAATAGCAAATGGCTTTTAGGAAATTCATTGCAGGTTTGCTAAATCTCCCAGCTTCACAGATGAAAGTGTATCCTCTCCAGCTTTGGAGAGCTTTAATAAATCAGGCCCTTTGAGTCACTGACTTAAAACTGGAATGCGAACAATTCTAGTCTGATTTTTCCAAGACTTTCTTGATTTGCTCATTGTTCTTGGTATGGTATTTAGAAGTCTAAGAAATTGGCAGCAGTAGGAGGTATATGTAAACGTATTTGTGTTGATATAAGTTAGTTACCTCTTAAACTGTTTCATTTATATATACAAATAAATTCCTCTTAAATGTTTTAAAGAGCACCTGCATCGAGACCATGGGTATTAAAGTATTTTCAAAGAGCTGCAGATATTGTAAAGTAATCAGGGCCAGATTTACATTTGTACTTCCTTAGGCCAGTTGCCCACTCTACCCCTTTTCTGGCAACAGCTTTGGACAGATACCAACTTGGCAGAGCTCCTGTCATTGTGTTCACTGTTGATCAGCCAATTCGGCAAATGGGAAGCTTGCTGGAATGACTGAACCATGCCAAGAATTCCACCTACTTGGGTTTTGTTGTATTCAGTGCCAATGGAAAATATGGGATAATCATAGGATTAAAATTTTGGACATTGCTTGACCCCTGAAAGATAACTATTAGTAATAATAGGGGTAAAGGGGCAAATAAATGGTGGGTGCCTTTGAAAAGATCATACTAAGCTTCCCTCCCACAGATCGGGTGAGACCCTCTCCTCTATAATGGACAATAGCAGGGGTCTAGTTTTCTAAACAGAAGGGTGATATTTTCCCCCCTTACTTTGACAAACCAGTGTCCAGAGAACTTTTTTATGGATGGTGGAGGGTACACACACCTGCTGCCTCCATATTTCATCCACAAAGTTTCCAACCTATTATAGGTTCTATATTTTTGTATGGGGTAACACATAAAACAAAAAAATAAATTCTCAAATTTTACTTGTTAATTACAGCTGACAGGTAAAGATGTTCGTGTTTTTTAAATCTAGGAACTTTCATAGATAGGAAACAGGAACAGTGGGTTTGTGTTACCACACTACCGGCATATCATCTGTTCGGCAACGTGCAGCATCACCTTCCTCTCTTCCTCTGTGAATTTTTCACCGACCGCAGAAAAGAAATTGAGCCTGTGCACAGCTGAGGGAGATTCAGAAGTGTGTGCTGCAGCCAATGAGCAGATTGTTACCTGGTAATCCTGTCCTACCATTGGTTGTCAGACCTATTTAAAGGTCCCCAGTTCCAGGCGCAGATTGCTGGATCCTCACAGTATTTCCTGCTACTCCGACAGCTTGTTTTCACTTCTGTCTCTCTGAATGTAACCTCGTTTCACTTCAACTTTGCCTGTGACCAATGCCTGTTACGTGACGTTACCTTGCCTACCGCCTGCCCTGATCCTTGGCCTGTATAACTACCTCACCTTGGTTACCTGTGTTCCTGTCTAATGGCCATTCCTACACTGAAATTATCTGATCTGTCACCTCCTGGACTGGTGAGCCTGGTGGCTGTGACCTGGTGACCTCCTTGCAGCAAAGTAGTGCGAAGGACACTAGGGTCACCGGCCTATCACATTGCGGGGTGCCCTAGTGAAGACCAGGGATTTACCTAGATTCAGGTAATCCTGTGTCACCTGTCAGGGTATAGGGGGCGACCCCTAACAGTGTGTGTGTGTGCTCTCCACCCTTCTTATCTATAAATGTACTATAGGGCAGCACGGTGGCTCAGTTGTTAGCACTCTGGCCTTTGCAGTGCCAGGTCCCAGGTTGGAATCTCAGCCAGGACGCTATCTGCGTGGATTTTGCAGGTTCTCTTGTGTTTGCTTGAGTTTCCTTCCACATTCCAAAAACATGCAGTTAGATTAGTTGGCTTCCCCCAAAATTGACCTTAGACTGTATTAAAGACATATGACTATGGTAGGGACATTAGATTGTGAGCTCCTTTGAGGGACAGCTAGTGACATGACTATGGACTTTGTACAGCTCTGCGTAATATGATGGCGCTATATAAATACTTCATAATAATAGAGTGTTGTTTGCCATAAAGAAAAGGGCAAAAAACATGCCCCCCTTTCCTTTCTGGTAAAAACCAGACCAGGCTGATAACATATAAGGACAATCTCATCAGCCAATTATTACTTAGCCGTCCTTCGCCCTATATATTTCCACATTAGGGTGGTTTCCCTCGTTTTGTATGTAGATCAGTAGAAGAACAGTGTTTCATTTTAAAAAAAAGGGGAACCCAAGCCATTGATGAAGAAGTGAAGACTATTGCCATTGCAGCTAGCACAGTTTACAGACATTTTTGTGCACTCTGCAGTTTTTTTAACACAGAGAATAAGTTATATTGTGTTTGTCAAAATGGGAAGAGGAAGGTTTTAGTCCCCTGAGTTTTTTTCTGTTCTTGTCTCTACTAGAGAGATTTATTAAAGTGGAATGTGTGTATCTGTATTACAGTAAAAGGGTTAGTGTACCATTTTAGAAAATTGAATTTTCAGAATAATACTATAATTGGCAAAATACCACTGCCAGCATATTTGCAGAACAAGCCATAAACAGTGTGTATGAAGAACTAAGATCTAAAGTGTCCCCAACATCTAGGTATGGGTGATAGCAAGCAATTGAATATTTAAACTATCAAAACCAGACAGATGAGCAGTTTGATTGTTTCTTCAAAACAAATGTCAATATTTATTCAGAGCCATAGAACAAGATTCAGACATGGTCAAGGCAGCAAGTCACAATTGATTGAGGGCCCTTTAAAATGATTACTAGCACTCTAAATTAATTGAGAGCCCTATAAGTTGACCTTTCAAATTGATTTTGTGAGCCTGATTTACTAAAGCTCTCCATGGCTGGAGGGGAAACACTTTCATCAGTGAACCTGGGTGATCAAGCTTGAATGGATTTCCTAAAATTATTCCCTATTTGTTAGCAAATGTTGTTAGTCCTGGACCAGATCCATTCCACCCAGGTTCACTGATAAAAGTGTATCCTCTCCAGTCTTGGAGAGCTTTAACCCTCTTAGCGATAGCGTGGCTCAAAGTAAAAAAACATGCGAAAAGTAGTAGCCCCAAGCCACACTCGGGGTAGCTAAAAAAGTTTAAAAAAAGCACTTACCTGGTCCCATGGGCATCCTCTGGTGTCCTGATCGTCATTGCATGTCCTCGGGCCACGTCCTCTTCTTCTGATCTTCTGCTGACGAGTGCAGTGACGTTCCCCGGGAGTTTGATGTCAGTGCATGCGTCGGTGCTAGTGGGAGGTGCGGTGGGAAATTCAAATAATTTTGTATTGGATTCAATATAAAATAACTGTATTGAATCCAATATAAAGAAATCCTTATATTATATATATATATATTTATATTTATATAAAATACATGCTACTGTTCAGTTATATTACAGGTTTCTATATTTTTATCCACCCTTGTTTTACCAGATTTTTTTTTTATTTAAAGTTTATTTTTAGGTGTATTAAATATTAGACCTATTTCGGTGAGTTATTACTAATAATTATAGGCCTACGATGTAAAATAAATTTCCATGCAAAACAATGTACTTCTTTTTGCATATATATACGGACAGAACTGGAACGCCAGGGGGGTTAATAAATCAGGCTCAATGAATACACTTACATGTTTGTTGGCACCATAAGAGATGTGCGAAGGTGTCTTTAAATTTAATTTATCATAGTTTAACTGATTGTATAAATAGTGCTAACATGCTATTTTTTCATATCTTTTCTTGCTTCTTTGGTTTTTCTTGCTATAAACAGTGCTAACCTGCTGCTTCATGATCGCAGTCTCTCAGTGCTTATTAACACTTTCACCCACTCCAGCTCATTATTCACCTGATACTCTTGTGTTCTCCTGTGGCCTCTTTGACTTCCTAAACTGTCCACTGCTGTTTTTGAGAAGCCTGGCTGGCAGTACAATAATGAATGTTAGTGTTTTGTCTTTCCCCCACCCCAATCTATTTGTAGGGGTTGGTGTTGCGGGGGTCTCCCTCATTCACATAGTCGCAGTGTTGCAGCAGTTGCTATGACTCCTGTCTGTGCATGGAGATATCTGGATTCTGGTCACGATCTTCTCCGCTGCTTTGTGTGGAGTCTGATTTAAGAAGAAGGACGGGGGAGGATCAGGGTGGGATGCACCTCACTTTAGGGGGACCCAGGCTGCTCATATCATGAGATGAGCCAAGCAGACCAAATCTGGGGAGGTGAGTAAATTATACTGCAAGCAGATGGGTCTACTAAAACATTCACTCTTCATTTCATGGGATCACACAAAATTGCATGGTGTCAAATAGTTTAGTGTGTAGCTGTCATCCTGCTCTGTAATTATCTCTAATGAGATTAGTATATAATAATAGGAATGAAGGTGAATGTATTCATGGACTTCATGTATAATGATTGCTTGATTGGACAGCTGCTTGAGATTTTAACAGTTAGTGTGTAACTTATTGCAGAGCTTGTTAAGCTACAAGTGGTCCAATGTTCTGGGGACCAGGTAGGTGACTGCATGGTTAAAACCCAGAAACAATTCCGGGTTTGTAATTCTTGTCCCCAGAATTCCTTAAAGTATTGCTGCTTTCATTCTTTTGTTAGATTTAGTTTTTAGTATGTATTCCCATTCTGATGTCTTTATTGTAAGTTATTATTTGGTACATATGAAATCTGCATGATGATTTGTATTCCGATTTAGCATAATAGTACTTGTTCAAATAGTGTTTACAGTTTGCCTTGTCATTACAAGGTAGTATTTTATCTGATAAGCCTGGATATGGCTCCAGATAAGCTGGAATGATGATATATAATAGACAGATTTATATGACAAAGAATGCTTTTTCAATCACCACTTCAATATGTTTCAGTAGCATTTACATAATGGATCTCTTGACTCTTTTCTTTATTTTGCATTGTTAGTGTGAAGGGGCCAGTGAGATTTGTTTTTTGCCTGGAATGCACGGCAGATTTGTTTTTTGACCCAATTTATGATTCTTGAAGACTTGAATACATCTGAAAGGGAAATCTGCACCCTGATCATTTCTTGTGTTTCTGATGTAGGTAAATCAGATTATTATTGATTAAATGCAGATCATTTGTTCACATATAGATATGAATTCCAATCACTTTCTAGATCAAAAAGACGATTGGAATATCGTACACATGTGTGCAGTGTTTTTGGACTGTCAAGCACTGGAAAATTGACAGCGGATCTGCTTGTGGGTACAACGCCTAAAACAACATTATATGTCTTTCTCTATGCTCAAATAAGGTAATTAGTAGAGCTAGCATTTACCATTGTAGGATGGAGAGCTTTCATAAAAAAGTGACATTTTGGTGATGTCTAATGAGTTGGGTCACCTGCAAGCTTCCTTTTCTCTTTGGGACCCCAGCACATAGATCAGCCCCCTATAGTTCCTGGTAGTTACCTGCCATCGTGGAGCTTGCTTGCTGATGACAAGCACATCTGGAATAGCGTTCATAATGAACTCATCAGCCACGCAGAATAAGTGACTAGGGCCCTGTGGTCTCACCACCAAAATCCTGGGGGATAGAGAGGAGCTAAAATATTTTTGTCATTTTCTGTTAGGTTTAATTGCTCCCTGTGGACATTTCCAATTAGATACAGTAGGAAGCAAAAGGAAATCTCTTAAACAATAAGTATATCCCCTTAGCTGTCAAAGAACAAGTGTCCCTACTGGATGGTTTCTATACTATGACAAGGGTCACCAGAACCAATAAAGATCTTCCTTAAGGGTACTGGGACAGCAATAAAAACCTGACAAGAGCAGTAAACCTTCCTGGCTCTATTCAAAACTAATAAAAATACTCAGTTTGGTTTTATTATCACTTTTATCTTTGTACTAGGAATATCAGTCCTGGTTGGTTTAACAATTGAGTGATAACTTGTGTTGGGATCAACATGACAGCAAGGCAAAGGTCAGAAATGGCAGAATATTTCTCATAACATCCAAAAAGATTGTATGAAGTTTAGAAAAGCCTATTTTCAGATCAGATCATACCTAGTATAATGAGTATTCGTCAGCAATATAACACAGTGCTCACAGACACCGCTTTCAAGTCAAAACTCTTGCTGTCTTTGCCCTATTGAACATATTTGCCTTATTCTTTTCATATATTTAAAACAGGAAATGGGTGGAAATCTCACAAAAGTGATGGAGAATAGGATGAGCCTCTGGCATTCTCACGAAAATTTCCTTGAACCTCCAATGGTTCTGCTAAATTTCGGCAAACCAATTTCGCGAAACCATCGAGAGAGGAAATAAAAACAGGAGGATTTCCAGAGCTGCATTCAGCCCTGGGAATCCTCCTGTTTGCGATGTCCGGGGCACTAATTAACCTAAAGTGCACCGGCGATCACACACTCTTTTCAATGAATGCAGCCACTGCTGCAATCATTGGGAAGATGCCCGGCAAAGGAGAACCTCCTGACATTGTAATATAAGTATGTCCTACCAATGATACATTTGTTACAGATACAAATGTATCATTTGTAAGAGATACTTATATTACAATGTCAGGAGGTTGTCTTTTCAATGGGCATCTTTTCAATGATTGCAGCAGTGGCTGCTTTGAGAAGAGTGTGATGGCGCATGATGCAGCCCTGGAAATCCTTCTGTTTGGAGAGAGCTCGACCTCTCTGAGAATCAGAAGGCCACTCTCACTTACATTATCGGTAAGCGAGAAAGGCCCGATTCCCCGGGAGATGGAACTTATATATATACTTAATATTCTCACTCGCTCATCCCTAATGGAAAATTTAGAATTGTACAATCTCATTTAGATTCGATCATACATCATAAACCTAAACTAGGCATACTCAATTGTTTTTTTCAACATAATTTTTTTATTGATATGATGATTATTATCTAGATCGATCCCTTGCAATTGATTACAAGTATGTAACCTACTGTTTGACAATTGATCTGCATTACTATTTCAATACAATTATTACCTGAACAATTAAAGAACAAAATATTGCCTGATCAATTTTCAATTGACATTCTCACC
>NC_092865.1:68731918-68753014 GCF_032062135.1 Pyxicephalus adspersus | reverse complement strand
GTTTTCTTTTGCTATTTTTTGTTATTTTATCCGCAACCTTTAAATAAACCTGACTACAAGTCAGCTTAACACCTTTACCTCAGTGTGTGATCTGAATTGGATTCGACAAGTGTCCTTTTACCCCAGCAAAGGTGATCCTGAGCTTAACCCCCCACAATATATATATATATATATATATATATATATATAACAAGTGGTACAGGCATTGTCCATATTTGTCTCTATCAGAAAGTCAATTTAGAAATATTATGTGCATCAAACACCAAAGTAGGTGTATATTGGAAATGGTAGAAAAAAACCATCTCAATTGGTTTGAAATGCAAAGATGTATCATAAACAATATTTAACGGGAAAAAAGCATGATGACTCACAGTGCACAGTGCTTTATCAAAACTTAGGGCCCTTGTACAACCATGGTCTGAAACCACACTAACAAAAACCGGGTAACAAGATTTGCATTCTTCTGCGGCTGAAGCCCAAATATTCAAACAACTCTCACCAGGCCAAAAGCAACTTGTCATTTTTGGGAATTGCGCCACAATCCGCCACAACCACATGCAAAAAAAGTTTCAATCCACACTCATTAACTTGAATCGGAGAGGTTAAGTCCACAGTTCATAGCAGAACGCTGCAACTCACCACTGGTCTGAAATGCCCCTTAATGTCATCCAGTAAGGCTTTTTAATTTTTAAGGCTTCTTTTAATCTTGTGTGATCTATTAAAATATTCTCACCACATTATTTTTTATGCAAGTATTAAAAAAGAAACGTTTGTACAATTGACATTCTGTCATTCTTCAGTGCTGCTGAAAGACAGTGGAAAATTAGATAATTTGCCTAATTATTGCTCATTCATTAGATTGATGAGTTCACAGTTTAGGCATGTCCCTCCAAAATATATTTAATGTGACTGATCTCAATTAACAATCTCATGCAGCTTTTATCTAGTAAATACAGATTTGCCGGATTGTAAATTCAAATACCAGGCCAGAGCATGCCTGGCTACATTTATGAACAAATTGGGGATCCTGGCGGGATCAGAGCTTTAATCTTTGTTCAAACTGTCCCAGACAAGTTTAATACAATCCATATAAACTGATGCTTCATTGTGACTATCTATCCTGCAAAGGGGAATAGACACTTGTATCTAGACCCTTCCTGTGTTTCTTTGTTTTTTGTTCCCTATGACATTAATCAACCGCAATATGGTAAAATGTAATTATGTGATTGCATAAACTAGACTTATTTATAATGATTATAAGACCAATAGGGTATTCAATTCCACTGACATGTACTTTTAAGCACATCATTTTGTTGTGATCAATGTCAAGTTTGGAGTCTTGTAATTAAAAAAAAAAAATTCTAATAGTTGTATTACTTTGTAATTTGTATTCTATATACAGATGATTGAAGAGAGTGTTTATCACTCGATGTACAACACCCCTTAGTAACTAGTAGGATGGAGACAAATTTCCCAATACGTCTTTTTGGGTTTTTGTAGGTACTATACATTACATTTTACACAGCTTTTCTTTAAGTAAAATGTATGGGGATCTTGGTAGTGTTTCTTCTGATGAAGATATAATAGGTGAAACATGTCAAGAACAAAAGAATAAAGCTCTATAAAATGAAAAACATATTTTTGGATATATAATCATGGGGATATAGTAATTACTGTACTAGATGACTTATATAGAGAAATTGTTGTTTTTATTAAGGATTTATACATAAATATGTATATGTGAAGAAAAGTTGTGTAAAGTACAATTAATAGCACCTAAAAAAAACAAAAAAGACGTATGGGGAAATTTGTCTCTATCTTACTTTGTAACTTACTAGTTCCACTAACAGATTTGTTAATTGGTGTTTGAAAGAGAAAGGATGGGGTACTTTATGACTTTATTTGTAACAATCTTGTAACCTTTTTTTTTTTTTTAGTATTTTTTAAAAGGATATCTAAAGATTAGCCTTAAGTGGGAGATCTTTGTAGCTAAGCACAATAACTTTATTTTTTTTTAGGACCAATCACACATAACCATTTTTGTGCATTGTGTTAACACATGTGTTAATCTGCATTGTGTCAAACTTTTCTATTACTGAAGCTGGTTACACATAAAACAGTTGAATGTACACACGAGATTTTTTGTATGATTACCTACCTAAATAATATTTACTAGGTAGGTCCTCATTATATCATTGATAAAGGATATTTTACTATTAGATTGTAATGCATGTGATCAGGCCAGTTTAACAACAAAGATATTATCACTTTTGATATCAAGGGTTCTATAAATACATAAGAAAATTTTTTTTTCTTCTGGAGGTGAGTGATTATATCATCCAAATATATATAATATATATTTATATTAATATATATTTCCAGAGAACAAGAAGATTTGGGACTTTTTAGTCACTTTATAATAATTACTAATTTATTTATATTAACTACCTAATTTATCAATATAAATTCAATTATTGTGATAAAATCACATTTTTATTTTTCATTCTGATACAGTTAAAATCATTTGAAACAAAGAGTGATAATGATGATGTTTGGTAATATACTCAATTTTTGCTCGATGCGTTTCACAGACAAAGCCCGCTTCATCAGGAGCCAACAGAGACCTACAAATTACCTTCATTATTTAATCAAACCAAAAATACTCATATGAAACAAAGTTTACTCACATATGAGTATATGAGGGCTATCAAAACTCCAATATATTTAATTGAATTGATATTTATAAATTAGGAAGTTAATATTGAGTGCCTAAAAAGTCCCAAATCTTCTCGGTCCCTACAAATCTATAAACGGTTTTATATATCTAATGACTGCACCCCTTGCAATCTACAAATCTGAATTGTTTCCTTGTAACTAGGCAATATTCCAGACTATATGCATGTTTGTAGCATAGGACAAGACAGAATGTATTTGTATAAGTGATTCATTTTGTTTCACTCTGCCATCACAGCTGTATTTACCAAGGCTTTACAGCTGAGTTTACTTAGAAATGCAGTCATAACATATTGTAGCTCTGGGTGACAATAAAGTATGGTCAGTGGTGCCGGGAACTTCGGAAGAACTGTAGAAGATTCTACCCAAGAGGCTTAAACAAAATCTTGATATCCATTATTTCCTACTCCATAATACTTCAGGACGATAAACCTCATCTATGCATGATTATACCAGTTCTGACATACTGCTGTAACTCACAAATATTATCACTCCATTGATTTAGATTGAGATAAAAGTGTGATGTATGGGGAAGCTAAAGTTGCCATTTGAGCATAACATTCATGGGGTTAATTATTCAACGAGACAATGAGGATTTTAAATATTATTAGATGAAAAAGTGTCCACACCTAAATTATATTTATATTTGTGAATTACATACATTCATAAAGGAATGCAGCTAAACCAACTCGTGTGTGTTAGCTGAATTGACCCTTTTGTGTTGTACATCAATGTGAGTGATGTCATCTGAAATACCTTTTAAATCCTTCCGTGATATTTAAATGTGAACCTGGGGAGCCCTGCTTCACATACCTACCATTCCTACCCTCTTTAACATTTGCCATTTGGAGCTAACAGAGGATTCCTTGTTTAAGTCTTGCCTCTGAGGATGGAAGGGTAGTCAGGCACATGTCCTACTTGTGGAAGCAAACAAAAAGTGAGTATGTTCAGATGGGCAGAGCAGCAGGTAAATGTATTTAAAATAATGAATGGAATGTGGAATATTATACTGCCTGTTAGGTTGTTTATTACTGTCATCAATGCTCTGGTCCTGGTGACTGTTATTGATCCTGGTGACCATTGGTTTGTAGTAAATAAACTGATAGCATGTGCAACGTTTGAGTTGTCCCAGAAACAGGTGGTTTGGGCAAATCTTCCAATTGAAGGTCTGTTCAAGAAAGCTGTTTTATAGGGGAGTAATTTTTCGAATAGATCATCCATACTTTCTGGTATGACTCCTGATTAAAGTAAAGGGAAATCAAACCAATAGGACATGATAAAAAAACAAAAAAAAATCAAAAAATATCTCCAACCTACCAATATACCCGTATCCTACCTAATCCAATCCAAAAGGTTTGGTTTTTTTTAACATGGAACAACTATACTCTGGTTGTGCTGATGGAGAATAAGGAAGTTTTTGGTTTTTTGTGTCCAAAACATTAGATTTGAACTATATATTGAATTCAGCATGAAAATGCATACCCTTAGGACCCCATGTGGTATAAATTCTTATTTGGTTGAGCCAGATATCTTCAGCTATTTCCCCATTGTCCTTGCCTCTCTGATTTGAAAAAAGGTATTGGCTGCATTTAACAACTCTGCTTCAAAACCATTTCAGTTATAGCTCTCTATTTCCAGGTATATTATTACTGTACTATATGTCATAGTAGCAATTCTCAAATAGAATACACCTGCTTGTGTGTTGTCATTTCTGATCTAACTTAAATACTGAAAAATCTTTGCATTTTCTTTGCAATATTCTAACTTTCTCTGGTGGTCTAGACTGTTATGGAGAGATGGATAGGTGTTCTGTACATAAAATACTTTCATTGCTAAGGTGACAACTCTTCTATGTAGATTTTAACCTTTTGCTTTTATAATACAGCAACCCGCTAACTAGTGAACAGGAAGAATGGTGATTTGGCTGTTGGGAATATTTTTTTTTATCTTCTCTTATAGTGCTGAATTTTCCATTAAGTTTATTTTGTTGTATTGTATTTGCACCCTGCTTCTGTTGGGATCAACATGCATACAGTCCAACACTCCGTGTGCATGTTTTTGGTGCATTCCTATTCTGTGTTATTGGCAATCCAGTGCATACACACAGTGGCCCTGATTTATTAAAACTCTCCAAAGCTGGAGAGGATACAGCTTCATCTGTGAAGCTGGGAGATTTAGCAAACCTGCAATGGAATTCCTAAAAGCCATTTAGGATTTGTTCGTTGTTCAGTCCTGGATCAGATCCATTCCAGGTTTTCTGGATCACCCAGCTTCACTGATGAAAGTGTATCTTCTCCAGTCTTTGAGAGCTTTAATAAATCATGCCCATAAACAAATACACTTCGGTGATGAATAAAAAGGCACACTTTTGGCCTGTGGACATTCATTGATGGATACTAGAAAATGAATAATTAATGCACTGCAATGTGTACCAAGAACAACAATGTGTGCAACAATGGGCTCATAGGGGTCAAGTAGCCCAAATGGCAAACCTAAAGTAATGAGAATTAACAAACTAATTTTGTGAACAAAACTATAATTCGCATTTTTCTATTATTTTTTTAACCCTCTATCTTAAGGCAATATTATTATTATTGTTATTAGCATAAGAAAAAAAGTTTACCAAACAAACTGAACAATAAGCAGGCTAAGCAATCTATATATTAATATATCAATATATATTTATGAGGCTTACAAAAAATAACAAAATGACACCCTAATAGAATTCATTTTATTTTTATTTTTCATTTTTTTTAAGTACACAAATATGTACAGATCAGGGTTTATAGACAAAATGCTGCTTATGCTGAGTCAATTCCCTTTTTTATAAGCTGTGTCATGTGATATTTTTTTTAGTTTAAATTGATACAAAGTAATACTGGAAGCTTTCTGCTTTCTATGCAAAGCTACTTTTTTAACAGACCACCAGGATGCTTTAATGGGTACAGAACTTTAAGGAGCACTCTGACTCCTCTCATTCTTCCCTGCCCCTCCTACATTTCCCTTGCAGAGTTTATCCACAAATGTCTAGAGAAAGCATGAAAACAGAGAAAAAACACCAAAAATCTTCCTAATTTGTAGACTTGTTAATGCTGCCCTTTTGGGCCCTATTTCCTTGTGTTCATACAGTCCATTGAGGTCACATTAACCAGTTAGATCAGTCCTTTCTTTTTTCTAACTTGTACTTGAAAGACAGTAAACAAAAGTTTTCTCTGTCAACAATATGTGATAAATAGAGCATTGAAGTCTTTTAAGTTTCCTGCCTTGCTGCATACTTTTGTTTAATTCTGTAATTATTTGATTGTTACGGCAGGATGGACCTGTCCTAAGTATGCATACTTAAAATTCTGACTCATATTCTGATGACGCTGAAAAAGAGAAAATAACCATTAGATTTGACAAAGCTGTCATTTACAGGGTCAGGGTCAAAATAATACAGTGGGGTTGAACATGACATTTCCATCCAGGACCTGCAAATAGGCTGGAGATGTAGTGCATAGTGCAAACACCCTCTGAGATCATGAAGAGGGGGAGAGATGTCTGTAATGTATTGTCTGAGCAGTTTTGGGCTTCATTCCAGCCAGGGCAAGAGCTGCATGAAATATCCCGTGATTAATCCTTGTTGGTACAAGCTGTCTAAAGTTGTTCTTGGGAGCCTCTTACAGACTAAAATCCAACTGGTAGGTTGACTGATTTCCGCTTGGACTTAAGCTCGTCATTCATTAGAAATGCTTACTAACAATGTAAGAAGTTTGTAAAGAACAATTCAGAGAGAATAATGTCAGCAGTGTAGAATGTAAGTGCGTAGTTGGGAACTTTGAATGTGCTATTCATAGAGTAAAGAACTGATTTACAGAAACTAAAAGGGAAATGACCAACATGCACTGAAACAGAACCCCAAATATATGAACAGTCCATGAGAGAGGTTGTTGGGGTTACAATGATGGAGGATAGACTTTATTGCCATTTATTTATATTGGGAATTGACTGATGGGTTGTTCCATTTTTATAACAGAAGCTCTTTCCTTTGGTATAGTTAGACATTTTGAATATATAGCTGTTACTGTTTGCTGTCACTAGGAGAAGGTTGCGGAGTTCTAGTTTGAGTTGACTAGCAAGCTTTTATCCAAAAAAGTTTTTGACCAGCTGCTACAAGGGGTGTTATCATAGAAAGTTCTCTGTATACGTCAGTGGAGCTCCATGGCTACACACTCACACAAACACACATATATATACATGAACACATTTACATATACACACACATAAATATATTTACACACACACAGTATAATACACCAAGAATGCATTTTCCTTTTCCAAGACTAATTTACCTATTCCTGTACATTATAAAACATCCTCTCACATTTATTTTCCAAAGTCTTACAAGAATGACAAGGATCACAATTTATCTTAAGAGTTTATTTATAAATGCTTTCATGCAGAATTCTTCCAACTTTTACTTAATATTTACGTTTTGGATTCTGTTAGAAAATATGTTAGTTAACTTTTATTATTATGATTTATACATTTTTTTTAATCCTTTGTCCCTATAAATATGCAGAATATTTGATACTCAATTTATACATTATCACTCTGCATCTACTGCATTACTTACACGTTACATGTGATCAGTTATTTACTTACGTATGCAACCATCACATTATTCTGAATTACCTTACCAAGTACCATTCTGTTAAACCAAATGTATGTACCCATTACTACTCATTGGTATTATTATGCACTTGTCTTTACTCTCTATTATTTACTTGTACATGCATTATCTTCATTTATTATGTATAGTGCACCTTTGAACTGTAATCGGTGTAAACATGTTCTGAATGTACAGTACAATTTTTTTTTATGAACAGCCTTTGAAAAAAATCCCCTAAAGAAGTTGCAAGGCGAAACGCAATATAAGTCTGTAGGTGATCTTAGGACCAGAGACAGCCAATGAATTATTGTTTACAGAAGAATTAAATAAATTTATATAGAAAAAGAATATATAAGGGACGTTCTATTTTTGAACTAGGGAATTCACTGTCTAGATAATTGGTCAATCTCCCCATGTCTCTAATGTGGGATAAACCAAATGATCTATTTGGATGATTCATAGTTAAAAACTTGTATTTTAATTTGACCTTCACATTATAAAAATTTTCTTTGCCACATGAAACCCCAGCTATACTTCTTTTTTTTTGTTATTTTTTATATACATTTTGAGTACAACATGTATAAGTAGACCCTTTTATCTAAATGGATTCTTTTTTGTCTCTTTGGGTAAATAGACTGTCTGACCTGTGTAGCAGCAACAACAGATACACTATATTGGTTCATACTACAAAATCTGATTTTCTATTATGTAATATATTACTAGGTGGAAAAACATTCTACTATTGTTTGAAGCTAGCAATATTAGATTAAAAAAAGAAATAAAAAGAACTACCTACAATGTATGTTACCAGTCCACAGAACACTTTTTTTGTCTAATTGGATTATTTTAGGCTTAGGACTCACACACAGTTGTTTTAATACCCATCTCATATGAAATGCAGCACACGGCGCAAATCTCTGTCTTGCAGCATTTTTGATCTTAATAAAGCCAGTTCACTCAGATCCTTTTAGCAAAGCAGTGTGTTAGAAAATTCAAAATCAATTCATGTGTCATGTGCAATTGTGTGCAAAAGTCTTACAATCAAGTGAACGGTTGTCAGACAAACTATCATGACTTCAAAAATAGAAAAGTTCATTGGTTATGACCAATCACCACTATTCCAGAAATGCATTGAGATTCCAGCATTTATTCTGTTTAGCTCTGTCATTCCTATACAGATCACTTGCCATAAACTTCAAAAAAAAAAAAATCCCTTAACTTGCAATGATGGGGTTATTGTGATCCAAAAGAATTTGGCGGCATTTGTAATGGAAATTACAGACACACAATGAATTGCCTGAACATATGTGAAAAATCCCATTGTATGAAAAGGCATTTGTGAGAAGCAGTCTATTCTCTCTAAGAGGTTCTATTCATTGCAACTCCCTTTAGCAATTAGGTTTGAAAGGGGTGGAGATGTGAACAATTTGTGCCTTAGTAAACTCCCATCTTTAAATCTCTGTGAGTTCCTTCTCAGCCAATACTCAATTCATCCTTCTCATTATGAGTGTGCACAGGAAATCACAATGGCTGATTAATTAATTTAACAAATTCAACTCCAGAGCAAATTAGACTGTATGAGTTACACCAGAATCCCTGTAATTAATAAAGAAGTATACTGTTCTTATGCTGTTTTGGACACAACAAGGATTTGAGAGTGTCCCCATTAAAAATTGAATTATTCATTTACTACAATTATTCAATATCTACTTATTTTATTTGCCCTATTGGATAATTTTGGTAACTAGCCACACACTTTTGTGTATATACATCCTCAAATCTCTTATAATCTTTTTAATGTATCTAAATGTTTTTTAATACTTGTAGAGATTTAAATGCATAATTTGTATGTATGTGTATACATATATATGAAAATGTGCATGAGGATGCTGTGATCAAAAAGGAAGGGCCTCCCTGAACCCCCCCCCCCCCCCCCCAGGGTGTAAGGCTTCTGACAGGTGACATGGCACTTATGTCCACCTGGGCAAAACTTGGCACAACTCCAATCTTTGGGGAACAACCAAAGCCAGTCCACCAAGAATGAGGTTGTGAGTGCTCATAAAAAAGCCCCCCCCCCCCATAGGAAAATGAATAAGCAAAAAGGCCACAAATTGTAATATACTATCAAAGTTGTGCATTTCAAAGCTGAAAGGGCTGCAGTTTGCTGATCTCTTTTCACTGTGACTTTCTGCAGTCTTTGATGACATGAAACATGTACAATGCACCGTATGATCTTAGCTCAGCTTAAGCTGCTCAGAAGCTGCCACTAAGAGGAATTGATTCAGCGGGCCTGATTTGCTAATGCTTTCCAAGACTGGAGAAGATAGACTATCATGGTAAATAAAAATCCATCCCGTGTTTGCTGGGTCACCCAGGTTCTCCCATAAAAGTCTATCTTCTCAAGTCATGGGAAGTTTTATTAATTAGGCCCTTTGTGTACGGATATAGAACTCCTTGATTCATATGAACTGTGCATGTAAATTGTTCTGGATGAACAGTTAACAAGGGGAAAAAGAATTTGCACTCCTCCACCCTTAGTATAAGTATAAACCTCCTTAGTTTTTGGATTTTTGATCCATTGGAAGTTAACCATTCAGATACTTTGTTCAAAGAAGGCTCTATTATACTTTGTTTTAGTGGGAGGATTACTTGCATATAAGAGCATTTTTCTGTGCACGGACTTACATTACACTAAAGTACTTTTAGGTTTGAAACTCGGTATCCCAGGTTTGAATCTCGGTATCCCAGGTTTGAATCTCGGTATCCCAGGTTTGAATCTTGGTATCCCAGGTTTGAATCTCAGTATCTCAGGTTTGAATCTTAGTATCCCAGGTTTGAATCTCGGCCTGGGCACTATCTGCATGGAGTTTGCAGGTTCTCCCCGTTTGCATGGGTTTCCTCACATATTCCAAAAACATGCAGTTAGAATAATTGGCTTCCCCCAAAATTGACCTTAGATTATAATAAAGATTAACATAGATAAAGACATTAAAATTACATTGTGAGCCCCTAAGGGACAGCTAGTGAAATGACTATGGACTTTGTAAGGCGCTGCGTAATATGTCGGCACTGTATTATAATAATAATAATAACGGTACTTCATATGTACCACATTGCTCAGAAAATGTGTGTCATGGTGTTTGCATTAATACCCATTATTACCTTTATTGTTGTTCTCACAAATGCATACACAAGAGTGTAAAAAGACCCTAAGACCACCTCACTTAACCTGATACTAATACATTGATATAAAAATCTGAGGGGGGAGGTTGCACAGAACAGCGAGCAGCGCTGCCCAGACATCAATCTGGCCCCCATTGAGTTCTGAAAAGTTTATATAAAAAGTCAGATAAAGGTGTTATAAACTGTATTTTCCATCTTTGGTTTTATAGTAAAACATTCTGGGTTCTTCCAGGGGTCACCGTAGATTTTGCTCGCTCCCCATAGATGCCATTTAAAACACAACCTATACCCTTGCTGGAGATTTATGACAACACATATAAACCAAAATCTACTTTTCTCTGCTCGACTATGGGAAATGAAATAGGAAATTGATTTGGGGCAGAATCCCCTGGGACACATTAGATATAACTTAAAAAGAACACATAAACACTCAGCTCGTCTCTGCTGTTGCTAGGCAACTGGCCATTACTCTGCGCTACTTAATAAACTAGGAACTGTAGAGAGAGCTTATAAAATGCTTCATATATTTACAGTGTTTTGTTTTGTTCTCCTAATGCAGTTTTGCAAGATAAAAAAGCATATTTTCCCACTGTATTAAACATTGTACAGATTTTTTTTTAAACTGAACTGAATAAATTCAAAGAACATTTAAAAGGGTAGTAGTAACCTTTTCATCCCAAACCTGTGTAAAATAATGATGGATTTTCTGTTCACAGTACTGTTGAGATTCAGGCCTATAAATGATTTATGAATGCTAGAAAATATCTAATAAAAAAGTAAAACATGCAAAATCACAGTGGGTCAATTTATTACAACAAATGGAGTAATAAAGTATACATTTACAGAAGGGAATATAGGCTTTGGTCCCGTGGCTTAGAGTACGGCATATCTCCTAATGAAGGAAGCAGCAAATATACGTGAATTACATTAATTATAGGAAATGCAGGGCCTACCATTGCTAATCTTCTGTAAATATTATTCATTCCTTTGTATATAAATATATTCTTCTTCTATATAAATATAATTAATTCTTCTGTAAATAATAATTCATTGGCTGTCACTGGTCCTAAGATCACTTACAGACTTATATTTTAAAAATAATTAAAAGGCTCCCAACACACAACATTAGTAGGGATCAATATACCTGTGCTGCAGCAGACCATACATGTCATGCATTGGGGTATAGTTCATTAAAAAAAAGGGCCGGCCTGTTTGTTTTAGGCCATGCCTTCCAGCCCATGTTCAGACATCACAACCCCTTCCAATAGTGGGTCCAAACCCCAAGTCACTGCTCCATTCCTCACTACCACCATCTTCTCTGCCACTTTCTTTGTGCCACAGTCCCACAACTGTCCTCATCCATTGGGCATCCCATGATAATGTAGCTTTTGTGTGGGAAAATTGCATAGCTTTACCACGTTGTTACCAAGCACACACCTGTACTCCAAACATTTAAAAACTGACAGATATTTTTGGGAAAAAAATGTATGGCTCTTCTGCCACTAAAACTATATCTTTGCTACAAAACTCTTTCTTCTATTTTTTTTATTGTAAGACTATGTACACACATTGGATTTTTGTCAATGGAAATGATCTTTGACAATAAAAGATGAATGAACGAGCGATATACACACAGCGCTGTTCTGTTCTATGGAGAGGGGAGGCCGTTCATCGTCCATCATTAATGGTGGATCCACCAGTAAGGATCCATGAACGATGTCAGACAGCCGCTGCACAGGCGTCAGATTTTCGTCCGAAACAAGCATCGGTGAGAATCATCTGACGTGTGTACGTAGCCTTAGACTTACATTTATTTGTTTTGGTTTTAGTTTACTAGCTATAAGTTCATCTACAAAGCAGTATCTGTATGGTTGATTACGAGGGGGTGCTGAGAAGTTCCTGGCTTTGTCCCCTTCCAGATGAAATAGAAAAATGAGTGTGGGTGCATATGACAGCCTAATATCTTGGTATGTATCTGTGCAAATATCAGGTCTTTGCCATTCTTAAAACTGTTTTTTCTTTTAGTGAGAAGCTGTGATGGCAGAGCCACAAGCAAGTTTCACATCGGAGTTATAGGCCGTCACAAAGTTTTTGTTTCTCCAGGGAAAGTCAGCAAAGGACAAACACACTGAGATGTCGCAAGCACTGGGGGGGAAGTGTCCTTCCTTTCCCTGGAGAAACAAAAAATTAATTTTTTATTTTTTATAATTTTATTAATTTATAATTAAAAAAAAATGTAAATTTTATAATTTTAAAAAAATGTGTTTACTCAGCAAATTCACATTGTATTAGAAAATGTGCAGTTATTGGCACCTATTTTACAGTTAAATCTGATTTTTTTTTTGACTGCAGATTTTCTTTAATTTGACACAGTTGTATGGTTCTACAAAAGGCAGAGATGAATTTCTTTTAAATGAATTCTTTAAGAAGAAGCTAGCCATGTATGACAAAAAACAGCAGACAGAACAGTGCCATTGATTTCAACAGAATAGAGTAGAGCCAGTCAATTGCGTTAAAAGGAGAAAATCTGTTAAGGAAGAAAGCAGCAGAACATTTAGTCTTTTGATCCAGCCTGAAGGCCTTTCATTGTCATATCCATGTGAGTGTTAGACCAAAGTCAATGTGTGAGTGTCCAGTAAGAAAGGAATAGCAGAATGTTGGTCCGCCATAGGTAACATGTTCTGGTGAGGAGCAGACGTTTAGAGGACAGCAATGCAAGTAGGTTGATTACTGAACTAATTAAGATATCCAGGAAACATGGCAACTTTTTTAAAGCTTCAAAATACCAAGTTTTTTTTTTTTTTTTTTTCATTGATCACGCTTCTTTACATTAATGTAAGGAGCAAATTAATTTTCAGCTATGTAAACAACACTGTTGGCTACTGCAACAACACTGATGGCCCATTTAGAGACGCTAACAATACATTCCAAATCTTTTATAAATGTTTGAGGACCTTTGACATCTGTTTTGGCACGTGGGGCGTCATATGACGCTCCTGCGCCAAATGTTGAAGCACCTGCACTACATGATCTACTAAAATGCTTATATACGTAACCAAAACTTTGTTTATTTCACCAAAATGGTAATTTTTTTTAAATCCAATGCCAAGCCCCTGGAAATTAGCCCATTAATGGATTTTTTTGCCTGGATTTAAGGAATTTTCCCTTAATTAAAGCTTATTTTCCATTAAGGTGGTTTTAACAAAGTTCCTACCAAACTCCGGACAAGGCCGCATTATTTTTTTTACTTTTTTTTTTCTAAGGGGCCTTCTTTTAACTGTTTTTTAAAAATTTTGCAGGAAATCTTGGGGAGGTTCCTTGTTTGAATGTTGGGCTTGAGTTCAGGACCATTAGGAAGATGTAGAATTGTATGTGAACAGACAGCTCATCTGTTATAGCAATGCCTTGTGGCACTGACTGTACTCCATATATCTTGATCTGTATTATCCTTAAAGGAAAGTTTGCTAGTTCATCCCTACCTCCTCATAAGACAATGAATATTGAATGTAATGATAACATGTTTCAGCAAACCCAACAAATAAAGTGTATGTCGGAGCAAAAATTTAAAAAAAATAATAATTTCTATATAAAAATGCTGCAAGTCCAAAACAACTACTTGTCCAACAAAGTAAAAATCATGACATTGGGCTATGTAATACCATTAAAAACTACATGTCATTCAAGTGAATAGGAGAAGTTGGGAAGCATCTTGTGGATACGGCTGCACATAACTGTGGCGGACCTTGGATGGCATGGTTCAAAAAGTGACAAGTGATTTTTGGCCATGTGGTTGCTTTTGAAAGAATTGCACCTTAGACGCAACCTCAACCACACTGTCTTTTTGTAATATAGCATGTATTGTACCATACACAGGATATGTTGCATAAGCTGACCAAATTTTTGAACTGACTGCCCAAAATACACCAAAAATGGCATTTGCAGCACTTTCAGCAGCATACTGAAATGTAAGTGCACTGAAGATTTGTTGGAATGCTATTTAGAATGAATTGCACCACATCACGGCAACAGTTTGTAAAACACATAACCGTAGTAAAACAGTGTGAAATCTGAACTCAAGGCATTAATGATAATAATGATACAAATAATGCATCTTATTTATCTCCAAATGTATTACTTTTGCAAACTGCATTGCCACCTGAAGCTGACATAGTATATGCCATTAGCAGTGGTGACAGTAATTTGGTGATCAGGGAACCAAATATAAAGCTATGAACTATTCGATACCACGGAATATGAGGCTGAGTTCCCAAAAAAGAATTGGGACTGTTCACACCTTAGATTGCGTTACCTTTATGAGCCAATTACATAAAAATTTGGAAATCAAATATTCACTCAATTTATTGTAAATATTTTAATATTGTTGCATGAACAGGTTTTGGATTTGATGCTTTATAATAGTAAAATGATTTTTAACCTAGCCACTAGAGGACACAAGTTACCAAAATGTGGGTTTAAACTGAATAGTGAAAAGTAAGCAACATACAAAAGGAATGGAATGACATTACAAAAGATTGGTTTGTTATGTGAAGGCTACACAGAGGTTTAGTTTCTAGGCGTTTCTCCATCAGGGTTTCTGGGGGGTTTCTTTATAGGGTTCCCCATAAGGCTGCTATGGGTTCCTAAAGCAAAGAGCACTGTGTGCCTCTGGGGTCAGTGGAAGTGGCACCAATGATCTATTTGACTATCTGTAAGGGTGGCATGTGGATATAGTATTAGGAGTTGCCTAAAGACATGTAAGTTATTTTAAAGGGTTCCCCATTTTTAAAAACGTTCAAACATCAGTGTTCTAGGCATTACACTGAAGTTCTGTTACCAGCAAGTAAATTACATTTGGTACTTTCAGGGATCCCAGGCCAATAAAAGAAATCCCATGGGAAATAAGCACCATTTGGTATACATACCAATAACTCAGCTGATATTAAAAATGCCCATACATGCTAAGATATCCTTTAGTCATTCTACATGAGGTCAGGTGGCTTTAGGCTTCTAAACCTTCCCATCAGTCTTGCACAGTTACACAGGATTATCCCCTGTACTGAAACAGCTTACTCTGACTTTACTGCACACAGTAAGCAATAGAAGCTGCAGCAAGTGACATAGCGTCACATATAGATAGAAGAACATATTTCTTTTCATGCACCCTAACTGCTGCTATTCAGAATACATAAAAAAAGACAATGGTAAGATGAAGAATATGCCAACGTGCTAAATTGCATCAAAAGATAATCATGAAGCATGTCTGCAGTATAAAGGAGATCCACTATTTTATGCTTCCATAATGAACAATTATTTGTACAGATTAAACTTAAAATTAAACATCAAATTGTGAAAACTGAAAAAACTCCATTAATACTTTTGGTGTGTAGTGGTAATCAAGGTGGCCCATTGACCACACTGCAAAGCCACTGACACAAATATAAATATCATAAAAACTTTTCAGATGAAAAAGTGATTTATTCCCTGAAATCTACAGAAACACATACACATGCATCCCACCAGTATACCCAGGTATTATTTTTTTCTATGTTAAAATATACTTGTTACATTGTTACTCCCTTTGACATCATTATATGACTGGCAATTCTTAATTGGAAGGATGCTGAAATGTCATTTTCTTTGCCATAGGCACAACTCCAGAATTATATCTTCCAAGGGTCCGGTCTCTATACACAATATGGGGTATTTAATAAGAAGTCAGTGCAGCAGTATTGTTTTGCTGGATGCCATGTGGGACAGAAGGGGTGAGAGGTAGAGATCTGCGGCCCAGCAGTTAAGACTAATAAATCTTGCTGGGATTTCAGTTAACAAAGGCATCATGTTGCCAACTCAATCAGAAATTTAGAAACTCGCTATATTTCTGCTGAATCAACAAGGAATACAACATGAAAGACTGTTTTTATTGCAAAGGTGCACCAATTATTATTTCATTTATTTTGCTCTCACGTACACTTGAAGTCATCACATGTATCAAACTATAAAAGAATAATTTGTCATGCAGCACCATAACTTTAACTGAAGCATAATGAAAGGGGAAAAAAGCTCCTCCAGGATCTCTGGCCAATGTATCAATCGCTGTCAGTTGTCTTTGATTTAGCCATGTCAGGGGACTTTAACTGTATTTCTAAAGACTGCAGACCTGAAGTGAATGACAAGGCAGCTCCATACAGCTCAAGCTTCCAGCTTTATAAGGAAAAGGAGACAATGATAATATTTGGAGCAGGTTCAAATGGTTTGAGATATTAAACAATATTTGGTAAACTGTCCATCAAGAAACCAGACTAGCCATTTAAAAAGCCAAAAGACATGAGTTACTGTGGTGCAAGCTAACATTGATATATTTTTCGAGGGTAGCATTTTTTCTGATTGTGAGTTATTGTTCTAGATATGCAAAAGATGTAGTTGCTAGACATAAGAATCTAACTCAATGCCAAGTTTAGGTATAACCCAAAGGATGTAAGCATGGTATTACCAGATGAGTAGATTCCGGCAGCCATTTCTAAAACTGTGCCTTTCCCTCCCTGCCATGAGATGCCATAAATATCCAAAACTGTATAAGGAAGAGAGAATGTTGAGTTGTGGAAGGGAAGTTAGGTATAATTGCTTAGAAGATTTAAACATCTTGTAAGCCAGTGGTTCCCAGCCGTTTGCAGGTCGCGGACCACTAAATGCATGGACTCTGGACCACGCATGAGCGGGGAGCCGTGTGTCACTCAAAGGGGAAGAAGCTTCCCCCCAGAGTGACGTCATGATGCCAGAACCCGGCCACTCTCCCATCCAGAGACACAACCCACCCACGGCCCGAGCCTGCAATGTCTACGGGAGAGGTGTTCCGCTGCTCTGGCTGGTGCGTCCCACCGAGCAGGGTCCTTCTCTTGAACCCCCTGGTGGATGCATAGGCCAGAGCCGCGGGCCACCTGTCTCACGCTTGAGGCCCACTAGTGGGCCGCGGACAGGAGGTTGGGAACCTCTGTTGTAGGCCAATAAGGTAAGGAAGCATATAAATAAAAGGGGAGCCAATAATAATACTGTGTTTTATAGATGTTATATTAGATATCCAAGAATACACTGGCAGTGAGGTTGTGGTGCAGTTACCGCATGGCAGTGAACCAGTGGAGACGCTATGTAGTTTCTACCCATGGAAGCCCCCCTAGAGGATAAATGAAGGCAGCACTGAGTGGTCCGCTCACTGCTGCCCATTGTGTTTCTTTAAGAACTAGCACTGCAGTGCAAGTGACTATTGTGTAATTCTGCAATGGGAAAATAAGGGCGCCCCCTTCTTGAATATATGAAACATAGATGGAAACAAGGTTTTAAATCGTTAGGTCTTGGTTGATATCATTGTGGTGTGGTAATGTGCAATGGTACTCAACAGTGCCATTCATTTTAATGACACTCTAATGTAACAAGAATTATAAGAGAGCACCGCCACATTATTTACATGTAATTAATCAGACTCTTCGGCGGCAAGTTGCCATCTCTGGAATCAATCTTTTCTAGGACAAAGAGTGACAGATTGATGAAGGAGAGCTGTACACACAGTTATAATTATTATACAGTATTTATATAGCACCATCATATTATGCAGCACTGTACAAAGTCCATAGTGGTGTCACTAACTGTCCCTCAAAGGAGCTCACAATCTAATGTCCCTACCATAGTCATATGTCATTTTTTAGGGGGAAGCCAATTAACCTCAATGCATGTTTTTGGGATGTGGGAGGAAACCGGAGTCCTCGGAGGAAAACCTGCAAACTCCATGCAGATAATGTCCTGGCTGGGAATCGAACCTGGGACCTAGCGCTGCAAATGCCAGAGTGCTAACCTCTGAGCCACCATGCTGCCCAATGACACACAATGACTGTTCTGTACTTTGGAGAGGGAACTCTAGAGAGAGATTGAGCGAACAGCACCCAGCTGTGCTCTCCTCCTTTGACTTATACAGCGGTCGTTCCCCTTCCAAATGGATCCATGAACGATGTTGGGCGACACATGTCAAATTCTCGCCAGCACGATAGTTTGTACTGGGCAAGAATCCTCTGATCTGTATACATAACCTTATTCACATCCCCAAAAATGGTTAAACAATGCATATACATTCCCAGAAATATGAACTTTCAGCAATTGTATGGCTCGTTAATAAACAAAAGCTAATTAACTTTTCACAGGTTATTATCCCAGCTTTTTTGGTGTGCGGCTGTGTTAAAGAGTAAAGATCATGTCTTTTCTCTAATTAAATTCACTTTACAGTACAGCAAAGCAGATCTTCATGAAAATGATTTGTTCAATTTAAGCCCATAATCTATTTTTACAATCACGGTATAGTAACTGCCCTATAGTTATTTTACAAAGGCCTAACCCAAAACATGCAGTGACTAGTCACAGACTTCCCAGGAAGGACTCGGTGTTAAGCAAGAGTGTTCATAGATTTTAAAATGTTTTCACTGAATTCTTGTCCTGACAGGTCAGCGTAGCAATCAGCATCACGTTGTGTGGGGATATTAAAGGCCGGGAAAATCGTTGCAATCAAGAAATAGGAATCAAAGCATGGTAAGTACAATGCTGCCTTGTATCCAACCCATTTACAGGTATCTTCTATAACGTGACGTCTCGGTGTGATGTCAGATATTGTGTTAGTAACTGTAAGGGTGCGGTTCAATAAAAACTCCGACCATTGTACAGTATCCACTTCTGTCTCTGCTTTCATCTCATCCTTTACTACAGAACTAGACATAAAGGTAACGCAATACATACATATATCATATTTATTTTGTGTGTGTGTTAGGAATCAAACATTGCATGCAAAGAGAGATGATGATCAAAATCCATAGCACCAGAGCAATTGATTAGACTAGAAAATTAGAGAAATAAAATGTGATTGCAGTTTTGTTGCTTTTACTCATCATTTCTAACATTTAAATCAGGTTGCATCATTGCTTATTATTTTGCTTTTTGTATATTTTGCTTTTGTTTTTTTTTCATTGTGGCTTAGGAAGCTAACGATGATCTGCAGCATATTGATATTGTTTATTAATTTAATTAATTTATTTATTTAATTTTATTCATTTCAGCACCTGCAGTTTTATAGTGAATATCCTTTGTACAATATATATCATTTTGAACAGTTTTTAGTGGCTGCTATAAATCGCACAACATTTTTTAATACTTTGGAAAAGGTTCTGCAAGTATAAGGGTTCTCCAGGTGTAGTCTTGCTGGGATTTGTAGTTCCACTGATGTTAAAGAGTTATAGGTTGCTCGCTTGTGCTTAGAGATGGAAGTTTTGCTCACAAGTTGATCATGAACTTCTGTTTTGGAGATGGTCACCTATGATAGATATACTCCTGACCTTTGAAGAAGAAGAAATTGTAAAATATAAATGTCATTTATTTAACAATCTTATATGCATGAGCATATGCAGGTTATTGTGTGTATGTCACAACCTAATGTGCATTGCAAAAAGATTTTGTAACATATTGGCAATACATCACTACCACCCATATGTAATGGCACTGCATGGCACAAACCAAGTAATGCTTGCTAACCCAATGTGACTTGACACATACCTATTTTATAGTTGCAGTGCTTTTCTCTAAGCTTTGTACAAATGTACTCTTGTCCCAGGCAAAAATCTGACATGTATACCATGGTCCCCCAACAATTGATTGGGAATAGATAGAACAGAACGGTGATGTGTGTACAGAACTTATTTGTTCACCTTGCACTGGAAACATCACAAAAGATCATTTCCAGTGACAATTCTCTGACATCTATTGGATGTCTGTACTGGTTTTACAATAGTGATAATACATGGATTAATGAACATAAGCTGATCAGTACCAACAGAAATCAGATGATCATTACCCAATATGGCCAACTTTATTTGGACTGGTTGATCCTTGTCATACAGAAGCACTTTCATATCTCTGAACGGTACCCTAGGTATCCAGGAATAAAAGTTTGCTCACCAAGATGTATGTTCAAAATCAATAGCCTGGTTCTGAGAATGACTGCTATACCAGTTTACTGTTTTTTCAGTAACAGACTTATTGTGTGTCCAAAAAAATCCTTGGCATTCAGACCACATAGATCTGATTTGCTACTGATGCATTCTCTAATAGGATTAAACTCATTATTAAAAAAAAGGAAAAATAAAGCTGTGCGTGCCCGGGCTGAAAAAAACCACACATTTCTGTATTTCTATTCATCTCATTATATTTGTATTTACTGATTTTGTTACACTAAAGTGAATGTCACACAATGATAATATATACAAAATATATAGATAAAGCGCTGTCTGTAAACAACATACATCATATTATTCCACTGCCTATGCCACTGATCTATTCCAAATCTATGGTGGCTAAATATTCTTCAACATTCAACACAGGAGTGTCAGATATTGGATTCTCTTCTGTGTTCTGTGGTTCCATCCACAAGCTTGACTTTGCTTTATCTATTGTCACAAAATCATGATTTTGCAAATGGAGACATTGAGCTTGATTTACTAAAG
>NC_092865.1:68702984-68730838 GCF_032062135.1 Pyxicephalus adspersus | reverse complement strand
ATTGCTGGTGAGTCTTCATCTTCAGACATTGGGTGGCCTTTTATCATGTAACTCCTGTATATGCACAGGGATTACATTGCCCCCTGTAAAAAGGTTTATTCCTAATATGTGTGTGTGTATATATATTTATTTATATTATTATTATTATTATTATTAAACAGGATTTATATAGCGCCAACATATTATGCAGCACTGTACAATAAATAGGGGTTGCAAATGACAGACTAATACAGACAGTGATACAGGCGGAGATTATGTGTATATATATATATATGTTCGTGTTTATGATATAATAATGTACATTTGCATGTATTTGGAGATAATTCTGGGGGAGAAGGATTGATGGTTTGTTGTCTTGCCTAAGATATCAAAATGCTGGAAACATGCTTGCATCATCTCAGAATGTTGGATATTTCCCTCACTTTTAGTGCCAATGACATTGGTATCCAGGACAGAGAAATAAATCTCTATAATGAGGACATGAATAGAAACCTGACACGGGTTCTTGCCCCTTTCCACTATCTAAAAACCCTAAAAATCTACATCTAAATTGACAATACATAGAATGTAATAAATATTATTATACTTTCATGGAGTCTATTAGATATTTCCCTCTGGCTCTATAGGGCTCTACTTGGTTTTCAGTTTGGCAGTTGTGTTCTGTTGAATAACACAATTACAAAATCCGCTTGTCCGTCAGCTTTGAACTAAGAGATTTCCTGCATTGGGGCTGCCAATCTCACATGCCTAGAGGGTGCAGATTTCAAAGCAATAGGCACGGGCTCAGTGTAATGGGGTTTAATTCCCATCTGTATAGCAGTGATATGTAGTAACATGTAAGTTGCGAAGCAAACATCCAGCTAACAAGAGGGGCGATTACAGATTGCATGTACATCCAAATCCAAAGCTATAAAAATATTGTCTATTTACAAGAGCTGTGTGTATTCCCATGTTTTCTAAGTCTATCCATTGTGTATTTTTTCCTGATCTGTGCAGTAATCCAGCTGTGTGGGAGTTTCCTTTACTGAAGACCTTCCAGCACTGCTCTCCCTTTTTGTGCATGGTGCCTGGTCTTGTATCTGCCCTCCATGTGATGAGACGGGGCTACCGATCCCCTCATACAGTTCTTACATGGCCTGTACAGAACAGTCATTATGTCAGGGCTACACTTACAAAGAAATATCTGGGTTTGCAATGAGGACACACACTTTTGTAATGTTTTAGAGATTGTAGCAAAAAGCCAGCTTTAAGAAAACTGGAGAAAAAGTTACTCAGTAAACAGCATAACCTGCCCATAGGAAAATAATACAAAGAAATTGATAAATTGCATAAAGCAACAAAGTTACATAGGTAAAAAAAGACACAAGTTAATTTGAGTTCAACCAATAGAAAATGAAATAATTTGTTGTGTTAAAAAATGACTCACAGAGATCAGCCCCATTGGCAGACTCTTTTCTTTTGACTTGCCCTGTCCTGTTTGGAGCACTGATAGCATCTTCATAACCTTGGCAAAGGCATTTGCTATATTTATAACAAAAAATGTAAAAAGTATCTTTTGCTGTTGTTTTAGTTATTTGTGACCCTTGAATCAAAACTTTACCCATCTCGCAAATCAAAGCTGCCCCTTTTCATACCATTTGCAACTCCACCGACATTCAGCATTCTTTCAGATCTCACCCATTGGGCAATCACTATTGATGATTGACTATTGACGATTTCTGTGAATGAATATAGAAATTATTCACCTCATCCCCAGGTCTTGGCTGCAATTCTGGCATCTTAGGGCATCTTCAGTTTAGTGGTAAGGTTTAGCTGTTTTTGTCACCTAACATTGGATCAAATGGGTCCATTTCTTTCACTGTTCTTTATTTCACAGGCAGTAGTAGTAAAAAAGTATATCCTAAAAAAGTTTTAAAAATTCACATAGTTATACTTCACATGAAACTGTTTTCCAGAGTTATATATAAAGCAGGATTCTGGTGTTTATCCCTTTAGGGTTTACAGCAATACCAGTGACTAGTTCTGCTGGGTCCAGATTTCTTATAAATACAATGCAGCCATATGCACTGTTTGACTGCCAAAAGATTAAACTAGACCAAAATAATTCAGCATATTTCAACATCAGTGAATGTGACGTTCACTAAACTCTCATTGCATTTCAGTCAAACACTGTAATTAGCTCACATGCATCTGCAGTGAATGTCACCGTCAATATTTAAATAAATGTTCCTCTTTTGTTGTTTTGGTGGTCAGGCATCATAGCTGACCCTCTTACACTTAATTTGGCAACCACTGCACTAGAATATCTAAACTTTGGTTTCCAGTTGGCCAGTCCAAGTCTTTACATGTGTATTGATCTTCACACTCCAAAAAATGAAAATGCAAATAAAAAAATGTATGTCCTGACAATAACTGTAGATTTCCATGTACCTTACAATTTTGAATTAGCTTTTACGCCTTTCCAGTTCCTGTGGATTCAGTAACCCAACTTTGTAAAGATGATGAGATGCTAGATTTTCCCTGCTGGTATTCCCAAGCGAGTGTGGGAATTGGACACACACCTTTAAAGCTTGTACCCTAGCCAAGTGCACATTCAGACGCCCCCCTTGTTCTGGATGGAGGCAGGTCCTAACAGGACCTCATTCTGTTCAATGAATGGAGGCATCAATGGAGGAACCCAAATACACCCAAACTACATATCACTGTTATGAAACCTTTGATCTATTCAGAGGGACCTGACTCAGTTTAATTGTATGCAGTCACCATGTAATAATTACAAGTCTCAGCCTTTGCATGGTACAAAAGCAAGTATGAAGAAGACAAAAATGTCTAATTAAATTCAGTACAAGGAATTTGTAAAAAAAAAAAAAAAAAGTTGAATGCCAATGTATAATATAGTTGAATCTGGTCAGATCTACAGGAACTCGTGGGTCACAACACTGATGTTTCTTCTGCACCACTTGACTAGGATCTGTCACCATTAGGAATATAATATATACAACATTGCCTAGGCATCATATGCCCAATTTGTATGTGCTCTTGCTACAACATTATTATTGCATTTTCTACAGCTACTCAATCAATGGCTTGGCGTAATTTTTTTTTTTAGGATGGCTAGTACCAATGGGCATGCTGCAGCCCTTAAAGCACGGGTGCCAAACTCTTTTTTGGCCCCCAAAGGAATCCTTAATATGAATTGCAGCTGGCCCGCCGCTGCATTGAAATAGCGCTGCTACTACAATTCCGGGCATCACTCGCGTCTATAGACCAGACTGTTTTGGACTGTTTTAAAGTCGCAAGTAATGCCGGGAATTGTAGTAGTGGCATCACTCGCGTCTATAGACCAGCAGCCTCTCTGCCTATGCGTGGCCCCGCATTGGACTATTTTATTAAGGCAAGTAATGCCGGGAATTGTAGCAGCGGCATTACTCGGGTCTATAGACCAGCGGCCTAATTGCCTATGCGTGGCCCCGCACTGGACTGTTTTAAAGACGCAAGTAATGCCAGGAATTGTAGTAGCGGCATCACTCTCGTCAATAGACCAGCAGCCTCCCTGCCTATGTGTGGCCCCGCATTGGACTGTTTTATAAAGGCAAGTAATGCTGGGAATTGTAGTAGTGGCATCACTCGGGTCTATAGACTTGCGGCCTCTTTTGGCCTCGTGGCCCCGCATTGGACTGTTTTATAGACACAAGGAATTGTAGTAGCGGTGCTATTTCAGTGAAGAGGGAGTTCCAGCTATTCATAACATTAAGTCCCGCATTGGTCTGTTTTCCTGACGTAGGGAATTGTAGTAGCGGTGCTATTTCAGTTTCAAATTTGGCCCGTGACTTTGTCTAAGTTTTTAATTTTGGCCCACTGTGTATTTCAGTTTGACAAACCTGCCTTAAAGGTAACCTACAGCTACAATTAAAAAATGTAACCCTGAGCTGCAATTATGGAGCATAACTAGTATGTTTCTTCAGTTTTTTTATGCAGTTTTGTTATAGCGCATTCTGCATTCTTCATTACATCCGTGCCAACCACAGCCTGCACTTTTAATCAGTTAATTCTTTTCTGCCTTATATGCCTATAATATCAAGAAAAGATGCAGCTACTCTAGAGAAGTGATGGACAGTGTCCGATCAGCTACAGAAACAGATGTTGAGCGTTATACTAAATCTTCACCCACTGGTGAAATAGTTCACCTTAAAATGTAAACTTTCCCCCATAGAAAGGTCTATTTAAAATGTTAATGCATTGGTTTCCACTAGGAGATGTAAGAAGAGCTAGGAATGCCCTCTTTAAACCGTTCAGTGTCCAGGAATGCATTAGGAGACATACAATAAATACAATACAACACAATAAATGCATACAATGAATATCCCTATATGTAATCCAGTCTCTGTACAACAGATTCTCCATTTTCAAAATTGCAAGGAGCACCAAACTACTTTTTTTAAAGATTCCACAATGTAATATACTAGTAGCATATTACTACTGAACCTTTAATGAAGGGAGGGTCCTTACTACTAGTGAGTATGAATATAAAAAACAGATCTTTCCTTTTGTGTTGTGAAATGATCAGTGTTAAGCAAAATATTATTATGTATTATAATATGTATTGTATTAATATGTGTATGACTTGCATAATATGAATTTCAAAATTGTAGTCAGTTCCACATCTAAGCTCAAATTCTGCATTATTTTGTTGACAGAAGTTGTAATGTGATGGCTATAAATGTTATCAAGCATTGGCATTATATAGCCCCATGCACCATCCTTATCAAGGTTCTTTAGATGGCTCCATGGCTAGCACTCCTGCCTTGTAGCACTAGCTTCCCAGGTTTTAAATCTCAGCCAGAACACTATCTTCATAGAATTTGTATATCCTTCCCAAGTGTGTGTGCGTTTTCTACAACATACCCAAAAATATAACAGTAAGTTAATTGGCTTCCCCCTAAAAATTGACCTTAGACTATGGCTACATACACACGTGCAATGGTTCTCAGCAAATGATAGTAAGAAAAGTGAAAGGGGGAGAGCACAGCAGGGTGCCGTTCCATTGTTCTCCCCCCTCCCCTCTCTATAGAGCAGAATGGTGCTGTATGTACAACACTCGTTCATGCATTGTGCGGTAGTTTTTTGTTGGAAAGGATCCTAAAAGATTCTTTCCAATGACAATTATTGCACGTGTGTACATAGCCTATGTTAGAAACATTAAACTATGGCTATGGTAGGGACATTACATTGTGAGCTCTTTTGAGGGACAATTAATGAGATGTCTATGAATGATATAAAGAGCTGTGTGTTTTGTGAATGCTGTGCAAAAATAATAATGATATATTCCTTCCATAATATTTCCAAAAGCATGTGCTAGCATGTTAGAAAGGTATCTTGTGTCTTTCCAATGTTACAGCAACACAAAGCATTCAGAGAAATTTCAGCAAATTAAAGAAATATGAGGTTAATTTACTCCACCCTAATTACTAAGGCTACGTCAGATGATTCTCATCCGATAATCGGCTCAGGGCTGTTATCGGACGAGAATCTGACATGTCTACAATGCTCGTCGTTTATGGACCCGTCCTGGCAGAACCACGAACGGCAAAGGATCGTAATGGATGTGAAGAGGAAAGAGTGCAGCAGGGTGCCGCTCCGTCATTCTCCCCCCTCCCATCTCCATAGAGCAAAACGGCGCTCATTCATTCATCGTTCAGTCTTTTTTCGTGGAAGATTCTTTCCAACGACGTGTGTACCCAGTCTAAGGCTGCAAAAATTGTCGTTGGAAAGAATCTTTCACAATCCTTTCCAACCGCAAACGACTGCACGCTGCATGAATGAACTGAACTTAGTACATACAGCACCGGTCTGCTCAATGGAGAGGGGAGGGGGAGAACAACGGAGTGGCAACTTTCTCTCCACTTCATTTCCATCGTTGTCATCCATCACCCATGGATCCGCCAGGACGGTCTCTCGGACCATGGACAACGAGTGCCGTACACACGCAAGATTCTCGTCTAATATCAGCCCTGAGCCAATTATCAGACGAGAACCATTGCACTGTGTACGTAGTCTAACAAGTAATATTGTGGGCCTTCAGCACTTGCCTAACCTCTCATTGGGATCTGATATTATAAAACATGTATTGTCAGAACACAGTGTTTGGATAATAGCAGGGTGTAATGTCTGCATGTGTATCACCAGCATGTCCAACACAAAACTTTTGTCAGATAGTCCATGTGCTCATAATTTGTTTTTTACAACCAGCATATAAATTATTATGGCTTACCTACATGATAATCATGACATGAATGAGCTTAGCTCAGACAAATAGAAGAGCTTTTATAATGATGACTTGGAAGAAACATGTATAGTTCCATGAAAAACAAAGAAAGAGGGTTATTTAGCCCAAGTCCACATGAACAGATACAAATGTTATGAGAGTGAATCCTGGAATGCTAAAATTTACAGCTGACTTTAGACATCTCTTATAACATTGTATAAGGATGTATGGGATCCTTAATTGACCTCATGCGGCCCAATCAGCATCCCCTTATTTCTACTGATGTTTTGATAACTGATGGTTATTAAGTTGAATGTTGGACAGCAGCTTGGAAAATTACACTATTTTCCCAACCTTGCATTTTATATTCTTTACAACACACAATCAAACTCTTAATAGCACATACAAATAGTTACCAATATATTCTAGAAAGCTCCTTATTTCAGTGCATTGTGTTAAAAAAGCAATTTGTGGCACATTATAGAACAAACGCAATATATATACTTTGTTTGTGTCAGGGCAAAACAAAAAATGAAGAACAACAATGTAGTATGTTTTACTTCTTTAAAGACCCTGCAAAGTACAGTTGGTCCATCCAGAAATTATTTTAAGTCCCTATAAGTCCTGGGTAACAATATAAAGCATTTTGTTTTCATTTCAAGTTTTCTCTTTTACATTATGCAAACCCTCCAATTCTCACATCTTTACAACATACACTGTAATCATTTTGTAGCCCATGATAAAAACCAGAGGGGGTAACTAGACCCTTTGAGATGAATAGGAAGTATGGAAGATGATACAGGACAAATGCAAACTTTTCACATGGTCAAAAAGTATTATATAATATGTTGCACTGGTTAGGCAGATAAAACAAAACACCGTCAATGTCATCTTTACAGACCAAAAAGTAGAAACGTTCTTCAGAAAGTTTCAGAAATGTAAGTAGGAAGAAGAAGAATGTATCCCAGATGAAAGTTTTCTAATATCTCATGTAGTAGTTGCCAAGCCAATTAGGTAAACTATGTAAAGAGAAAAGAAAACCGCTTTTTATGGTAAACTTGTTTTGTTAAAAAAATATATAAGATCCTTTATTCTAAACAATATAGGCAAGAAACATAATATACTATACAAGACATGCATTCAATACAAGATGACACCTATTTCCTGCAGGGGATGGTCAAATTTGTACATAAGATATAGATATTGGACTTCATTACATATTCTTGAAGACCAATACGAACAGACCTTACAATCCTGGTCGGTTATTAAATTCAGAGTTATAGTCTCAACCCGACACGTTTCGCTCGTATGGGCTTCCTCAGGGGATTGGGAGACCTTAGGAATTATGATAATAAGTCATGTAAGTAATCTGTTTAAAGATAACCTTTATTCCTATATATAATTTGTAATTACTTAGTGCATTATGGATATTTGACCATATGAAGAGGTAGTACGTTTTTTATTAGTCCAAAATGAACATTCCAATCAAGGTACTAATAAGACAACTTGGACAACTTAAGAAATGAAAAAAAAATCCCTTGCAGTGGGTCTTGTGTGAGTCTAGGGGGAACATAAAAAGACTTATCTTACCCCTTGCTCCCCCCGCAGCTGGTGCACGCCTCTTCTCTCTAACATTTTGGGTTGTGGCTTGGACCTTCACATCCTCATTTAATGAAGAACTATTGGTCCTGCATTGTATGCAATGATGTCAGTGCCTGTAACCTCTGAACTTAGCACTGAAAGGAACAGGCTGTGGGTGACTGGCCAGACAAAGAAGCAGCAGGAGCAACGGAATAAGGTTAGTAAAAGTAGTACTTCCACCCCATACAGGAATTTAACTTTTGCAATGCAGACTTGAAGGAAATTTCATTTTTTTTGGAGTTAGGCTTTAAAGATTTAATATTCAATATGGAGCTGCATTCATTTATGTTTTGATATATGCCTGGAGTTCAGTACATGTTTCTTGAATCAAAGGACATTAATTCAAATCGTATTCACATTATAGCATTTTAAACCCTACATTAAACAATGTAACATTTACATGAAAAGTGTATGATTTACATATCTTCTATCAAATTATTTCAAGTAAGCTTGATGTGGATTAATTTAATTACATATGTGACCCAGTAATTTCTCTCATGCTTAGTCATATTTACATAATAGAAAATTAGTTTTGAAAGGCCCTTATTGTAGGTCTTCCAGTTGCCTAAACTCCCGTGTGGAATGCCAACAGCTAATGACAGCTGGGTGTTTGGACTGGTCGGATACATTTCTGAGTTGCAGTGTCATAAACATATTATTAGTCAATTAAAAATTGTTATCAGTCTGTTGCCTTGTGGTTAATGTAGAATAAATTGACCATGAATTGATCTTATTTAAAAAAAAAAAGAGCTGTCTGTTACCAAGAGATTACACCGGGTAGCGGAATCTCTGCAGTCCTGCTGCCAATGTGTCACTCCATTTGTGTACTTTAAGCACTTGGCAGCCTAATAATGGCATCATTTTACAAGTAATTACATCAATTAATGACCAAAAATCTGGAAGCGTTTCCACATATGTCACAGAAAGAATAGAAGGCATAGTCTTTGAGTCCGGTTTGAATCTGAGCTATAAAGAAGAAACATGTTCTATTTATAAACAGGCATTAGGAAGATTTTCTAAAAGCCTTTTGTTTTATGTACTTTCCTTCTACCAATGAAAAACAAAATGTGAGGTTTCTTTGCAGGGCCTTCAGGAAATATCTAAACCTTTGGCCCTACATTTGGAATTACTGCTAAGAATGTTGTAAACACAAAATCCGAACCATGTGGCTAGGTATGGCCAAAAAGTTCAGTAACAGACAGACAGAAAGAGAGGCTTTTGAAGGGCAGAGTAGGTAAGATTAAAAACACAAAATTTTATTGATTTAAAACATAATTTAAAAGGTTGGGACTATTGTCTCTTGGTTTAATTCCTAAACTAACATTTGACCACTAATTTTGGCAACAGGTAGTAACAATAAGTTAATTCCTCATACTGCGATAGCGATTAGGTTTCCCACCCGACGTGTTTCGCCCAAACTGGGCTTCCTCAGGGGTAGAGGGAGAATTGGTAATGTTGCTGGGGCTTCTTACCGCAGAAGCATGTGGTACCAAGTTGGTATTTGAAAGTTTTGATACTAAAACCGATATAAATTTGGATGTACTGCTGTTTTTTTACGAATAGAGTAAACAGAATGGATGAGGCTTGTGTTGTTAACTCTTTCTAAATAGTGTCAGTCTCCTACGAGTTGGTAGTTTGATCAGTGTTTTACATAGAGCTCATAGTATAGGTATAAGGGGAAGAGGGGGAAAGAAAGAGGTTTCAGGCTCAGGAGGTTTTTGGTTTTTGTGCAAAAATAAATAAAAAATAAGTGTGTATTTTTCAAGTTACAATTAGTACATACATCAAAGGTACATATTTATTTGAGGTTCAATATCCAAATGCCTGTTGTTGTCACAGGGTTTGGATACTTTAATCTAGACATAAGACTCCTTCCAATGTCATACAAAGTACATATAAAGATTGAAAACAAGGTAAGAGGGGGACCTGTTACAGTCGCATGATTCCCAGCGCGTTTCGCCTGGTATAGGCTTCTTCAGGGGTATAAATTTGCAGAGATTGTATGATTTGTTTGGTTGGAGTGTAGGTAAGGGGGTAAAAGAAGCAGTATTCAGGCTGCATGCAGTTTGATATGTCCAAGCCCAAAGCAAAAAGATTGTTTTAATGTTGTCCTAGTAGATTAGGTCCAGTTTTAATATTCAAATATATGTTTTTTGTTTCATATACTCTAAATAGGAGTTTTGTGAGAACCTAGTCAAGTAGGTATAGATCTATTTATCCTAAAGAAAATGGGGAGGGAGGAGAGGAATAAAGATATCCTTTATTATGCAGCCACTGCCACCGTCCATTCTTACTTACAATTTCGGTAAGCGAGAACGGCCAAATTCGCTGCGAGATTGAATTTTAAAAACTCGCCCGCTCATCCCTACCTGTGTTCATTATCACAGATCCACCATTTACTATGCAACCCTAAACAAAACCTGGGCCCCAGCAGACACTTAGGGGATCCTAATGCAATTATCATACTCAAGCAATAAACCAGAAAAACAGTGCAAAGCACCTCACTATGACTTCTTAGAGGATGGACTGCCAGGCAGTGGGTGTCTTGGGAAGGTTCCAGTATAGACAATTCAAGTAGTGAGGCTTCCTCTGTGCCTATAGCAATCTTTATAAATAATAATTGAAGGCATTGGAGGCCAAAGCTGCTCTATGCCTTGGGTCCCATTCTTCCCATCCATCTCATTATAGATACATGTTCTTAATAAAAAATTCCTGAATACTTTTACTAGATAGTTAAAACAGCAAAGATTTTCATGTAGACCAGCCGCATGATGTGTATCCTTGTTTCTTTATGGTTTAAAAATAACACACATTCCATGTGAAACAAAATAAAAGACATTTACAGTCTGGCAAAAAATAGCCGGAGCGGCAGTCACACTAATTACACTAGGAGAAGGATTTTTTGATAAGAAATCAGAAATGGCTGGCAACATAATTATCTCATGACAATAAACAAAAAATTCTGACCCATTTCTAAGAATGTTAGTTGACTGGCTTTCTTTTGCTTTTGTACTTTCTAAAGCACTTGATCTGGAACAAGTAAGCAGATTAGAAAGTCAGAGTGAATTCAAAACTTTTGATCTGAATTCCTGCTCTAGGTTTGTAGCTTAGAAGCCAATTGATCAACATGGCAGGCATGCAACTAGCATCTACTGAAAGAAAGGGGAGCAATGGCAACCTTCTCCTTCCTTAAAAACTTTGATCCCCTCCTAAAATACTAGCTGTCATGATGATCTTGTGATTTTATTATTTTCCGAGTCAATGGCCTTAAAGCGTACCTAAACTCGCAAATTTCCGAAACTCGAAAAAGGGTAGACAACTCTTTTATGTAAAGTAAAAATTCTGTTGTTTTGGGCTTTTTTTTTTAAGTGCAACACCCTTTTTTTAAAAAAAACGGACGACGTGGGACCTGATGTAGGACACCCCTGGATGGATTGGAATGCCCTGTGGGATTGAAGGTATGTGTATTTTTTTATCCCGTTTTCAGTTTAGTTCCTCTTTAGTTTATAAAAGTTCTCCAAGGCTGGAAAGGATACACTTTCATCAGTGAAGCTGGGTGATCCAGCAAACCTGGAATGCATCTGGTCCAGGATTGAAAACATTTGCTAACAAATACCAAATAACTTTTAAGAAATACATTCCAGGTTTGCTGGATCACCCAGCTTCACTGATGAAAGTGTATCCTCTCCAGTCAGGCCCAATGAACCAAAACCAGTATAGAGCGAATCAAGTCAGATCTGCTACTTACATGGTCCAGGCCAGTGGCTAGTGGATCAGAATGGCACCCAGCTATCAGCATTTTCAGAAGGCAATTAGTAATGGCAGACCTCACAGTTTCCCTATAAACTTTTATTTATTATGTAGCTTTACTATATTTTACGGTGTAGTTTTGGCTATAGTCAATGCTTAAACAGCTGATGTGACTTAAAAGTAAATTCAGGCAATGAATAGCTAATAATAGGTACACAGGTATTGGTACACAGATGAAACCTTTTTCATACACAGCATATTATAAAGTGTTTTTGTACTATGTTCCATGTGTGCGGTTTGTTCCTGAATAACCTTTTGTTTCAGTCTACAGGTGCAAGCATCGACGCTTCATGATCCACGAGAAGAGGAAAACCTAGGACAGCCTGAATATAAGGAAAATGCTTTCTGTATGGGGACAGGCTGCTTTCATCCTTCTCTTCATTTTAAAATGCTTTAGGACTGCAGAAATACCACTTTCAGGTATGTCTTTTAAAAATACACTAGGGATTTTCAGATAGAATGGATGTGGTCTGGATGATGGTGTTTGAAGTGACATGAAAATATTATTGATACAAAGTAATTTATTGTTTCTTTATTATTGCCTTGTTATTAAAAGTATAAGGCTACATTTAAATGATATACAGGTGGTCCCTGAGTTAAGGACATCTGACATATAGACAACTCCTAGATATGAATGGGGCTTCCCGCTCATGTGTGGAGGATGGAGGCTTGATGGGGGGGGGGGGGGGGGTTGCATGACTTGCCGAAGAAATCTTTTGCTAAACACAGCTGAGGTTGTGAGTGAGATCTTTCTGCAAGCTCTTGTAACTCTTTAATGACCAAGACAAACTCTGCAGTTGTTTATTCTTGCATATCAAAGCAAAGCTTGCTCCAGTTAATGAATGTCTAGGCTCCATAAAGTTTTTTTTTTTCTTTTGCTTTGTTTGTGATTAACTCACAGTGAGGATTTTATACAGTAACTGACACCATGCTGCCTAATAATATGTTCAGACAAACATATGTCCTAATTGTATTTATTAAAATCATCTGCCTGTTCCGACTACAAACCTACAGTCCTTATCTTGTATGTAACCTGGGGACTACCCGTGAATTACCATTCTTAGAATAGGGTTACTCTGTGTCCTAAATACAGTCCATTGCAGGGTACTCTAGGACAAAGTGATATATGTTCTTAATGAGTGAAATCCACTCCACACAATAGCAATATGCTGAGGTCATTGCAGGTGAAGAAAAAGCAGAGTTGAGGGAAACTTTCCAAGATGCCTCCTCTAATATGTCCCCAGTGGCATACCTAGGGAGGTGGGCTTGGGGTGCAGCAAGGAGAACATTCCAAGATCATTGGTATCAGTCCCAGTAAACTGGCCTGAGTCACAAATTGCTCATTGATCAAGGAACCCCCTAGCAACCTCTGGAGGAACCCTAGTTCAGAAACACTGCTTTGAGGAGTTACTAGTATACCTTTTATTTGTCAGATTTCTATTCAGAATATCAATTGTCAGCACAGAGAACTCTATGCTATTTATTTATTATTATATAATATTATTATATAATTATTTTTGTTATTATATATAATTATTAATTATTAGTTATTATTAATTAATAATATATTATTTGTTTTGCTGCCTAAAAACTTTCATGTGTCTTACTTGTTCTTTCTGTATGATAGATGATGTAAATTTTGAAAAGATAGGTACTGTCTCAGATATATTGGTCCAGAATGATCCAGACATTTCTATTCGCTAGGCCATACCATGACAAATGTATCAGTCAGGAACTATCGTGACAGATATATTGGTTGGGAAATATCCCGACATATTCTTAGCCAAGAACAATCCTGGCATATGTTTTTAGCTGGAAATTATCCTTACAGATATATTAGCAGGGAATTATCCTGACATTTTTATTGGCCAAACACTATCATGACACATTTATCAGTCTGGAATACTGGATAGGATTATATTTTATTGTATGTATTGGCTGGGCACTGTCATGACGGATATAAGGACTGGGCGGATATAAGGACTGGACCCCTTTTACTAGTAAAATCTTTACTGGTCTGATGGCAGCCACCAAGTGTAGGTGCCAATGATGCTATTTTTACGGTAATTTAATTACGGGTTTGCTTTTAAATTTAAAACAAGTCCTGTAAAATCTTTGTATGATATTTTATTATTGAAAGCAGTTCATAATTTGAATATATGGGTTTATCTATTTGGCATGTCTAGATCATAAAACATGTTTTGGGTATTTAATTTTTCCTAAGGGTAATAAATAATTTGCGTGCCTGTTCACATTTTCTTCCTTTCACTTGTGTCTTTACAAGGTAATAAAATGCATGAATACCTGTTCTGTTATACAGAAAGCTTGTGCTCTCATTTGTTTGCCGTGAAAGGTTTTGTATCTTCTTTAGTCACTATCTCCTACCATACTGATTTTAAAGCAAGCCTAAATTCATTATAGACAGTACAAGAATATTATTTTTTTGTCATGTAAAAAAGTTTTGATTAGTTTGGATAGATTGGTTTTCAGCACCTTTTGGGTTTTTACAGTTATCTGGGGTTCCTTTTAAAGAAATTTACTCTCACATCTTGTCCTCATAAAACCAGTTTAACTAGGCAGGAAGTGAGAAAAAATCTATGGGGCAATTGGATAAAAAACTAAATCAGAAAACTCTACTACAGAAAAGTATTTGTATTTCTGTCTGTAGAGCTGTTAGATAATTACTTTCCATTCTGCCTGGTTCATTGTTGTCAGCCGGTCAGATGTGAAGATAAATCTCTCTAATGTTGTTACAAATCACAAAAACTTGAAAAGGGTTTGAACTTTTCTTATTGGCCATTCACACCAGTCCTTTGCATTTTTATACTTGATTGAGCTGCCTTACACATCATCACAGACCTAAAATCATACCTGCAGGATTTTCTTGTTTTTGCAACACAGATGTATTGTGAGGCTGGGGATATCATATCACACCAATGCACATAAACTGATTTTTTTGTGCATTACCCTAATACCTAATACCAGCATGCAATGCCAAGCTGCAATATCTAAAGCTAGTAAAGTACTTTCTTGTAATAAAAGAGGAATAGACTGCAGAGATGGAGACATATTCCTGCCCCTGTACAAAGCATTGGTCAGACCACATATGGAATATGCAGTCCAGTTTTGGGCACCAGTTCACATAAAGGACATTGTGGAATTCGAGAGAGTGCAGAGAAGGCAACTAAACTAATAAAAGGAATGGAGGAGCTCAGCTATGAGGAGAGATTAGCTGAACTGAATCTATTCTCCCTTGAGAAGAGGCGTATAAAGGGGGAATATGATCACCCTGTATAAATATATAAATGGTCCATACAGAGAACTCTCTTCCCCATTATTCACTTTGAGATCATTACAAAGAACAAGAGGGCACTCTTTGAGTCTGGAGGAAAAGAAGTTTAAGCTCCGGATAAGGAAGGGATTCTTCACTGTAAGGTCTGTGAAAATGTGGAATCAGCTCCCTCAGGAAGTAGTTTTAGCAACTACTATAGATTGCTTTAGAAAAAAGCTGGATGATTTCTAGAAGAACAGAATATAACTGAGGATTAAGGATTTAATGTAAAAATAACGGAGACTGCTGATCCAGGGAACATCCGATTGCCTCATGGAATCAGGAAGGAATTTTTTTCCCTGTTGGAGCAAATTGTACCAGGGTTTTTTTTGCCTTCCTCTGGACCAACTATGTCTTATAGGGTTTTATATCTGGGATATGTTTATTTCCCTAGTGGTTGAACTTGTAGCACTTATGTTTTTTTTTTCAACCTGACTTATTATGTAACTATGTAACACTGGTGTTAATGGACTCAAAACAGTGTTGACTGAGCATAAACTTTAATTACTAAGGATTTTAGTAGGTAACTTCAGATACTGGTTATAATCCTATATATAGATAAAATATGAATGGTGGAAATATGGCAAGCAGATCTTGCTGTTGAAATTTCCAAAAAGTAACCAAGGGACAGAAATATAAGCAAAAAATCTAATTTGCCTGGTCTGATTCTTTTGTTGGTGCAATAGAAATATTTTATTGTTACCAAACTGAAGAATAAATAACCTTTATTATAGGTATCAGTGTTTGAACTTTTCATGGCTGAATTGTCTTCTAAAGAAACCATTAAATCCTATGTCAATGGGTACTTTTTATTTACTGTAGATGCACAATACAATACATGTGCCAGGAAAGAGGCAGGGAATCTCGCCACAAACATAACCAGAAAGTCTACTTGCTAACTTTTTGTAATATATATTTAATATACCACTTCAAATACAGGGGTAGATAAACATTCATGTATTTTTGTATAATATGTTGGGTTTCCTAATTTATCTACATATTTCTCAGAAATCATTTAATAGCTATTGTAGGGCATGGGTATCTAAACAATACCAGCTTTGGGTATGAAGCACAGGTGAATGATAAATATTGTGGTATATAAAGTAACAAAAGTATAAAACAGGCTTGTGCAAACATGATGAAGAATAGAGTGATTCACTCACTCTGTAAACTCTTGGTTTACCAGATCTGTTCATAAACATTTTGGCAAGTATATGCATTTGAAATAGCTCCAAGGTAACATCTGATCTGACGGGTCCAAACCAAAGAGTCTATTCTGAATCCAAAACTGTCACAACTTTAAAACTATTCTATTTAGTTGCACTCTGTCATTGAAAAGGGTGAATATTTACCCCCGGTGGGGTTCAAGTGAAATTTTGCGTGCAAGAGAGCAAAGATTTAACATATTGCTGACAAGAAAGATAAGTATTTAGGCCTTTTTAATACAGTGTTAAAACGTATAAATGTAAAATAGAATTGACTCAAAATAATTTTACAAATATAATATTATAAAATAAAATATTCAATTCTAGTACTTTGAGTAATATGTGTAGATACTTTCCTAGTAAAGAGAAATACATCAATAACCTGCATTACTAAATCAGTAAAAAAAAACATAGGCTGGTGCAAACATAAAAAGATCAAACTGGTTTAATAGAAATATTTATACATTTACACATTTTTCTCTAATGTGTGATTCAGTTTAAAACATTTCCAAGGAAATAATGATCTGATTAATCCTATCCAGGCGGTTTCCCTGGACCTCATCCTCATTTGGAGGAACTATAAATGTGTTTTAAAGAAAATAAACAGATGATTAAAGGATTGAAGTTAACACAGCTTTGCCATATTTTAATAAACCTAGTAATTACTCACTTTGCTGAGCAAACTGTTTCTGCTCCATTAGTTATTTAACAACTATGAGTTGGAAAACTCATTAAAAACAATTTATTCTTTATGTGACTGATATGTTATGGTAACTGCATTGATACAATTAGATCACATTGTAATGGGTTAATCTGTAAACCATACGTTTTTAATTTATTAACAAAAAGAACAAGCTTGTAAAAATGTCATATAAAAACATTTTCACTACAATAATAATGTAAAATATAAAGTTACTGAGAGCACACTGCACTTTCCTATTTATATGTACTAATAATCCAGGAGAGGCTTTTGTAAGATGACACCAGGAGGTACATAGATATGAATGCTTTTAGAGGGGCGACTATTTTATTTTATAGGTTACAGTGTAGAAAATTAATTAAAAGAAATATTTGTAATTAAACAACAGAACATGATCAAATATAAAGTTTTAATTTTTACCAACTATATCTTTTTTTTTTATCACAGTGGAACAATTGCCAACAATTGTTGAAGTCACCAAAGGAGTCCAGTTTGCTTTTCCTGTAGGTGAAGATTTTGCTATGAAATGTAAAGCTAAGGGGAATCCCACCCCACAGTAAGTTATCTCATTTAGATTCTTTTGTTAAGTATTTTCATGTTTTCTGTATATACATACATTTGTAGCTGTGGGCCAATAGTATTTATATCTTTAGTATGTCATACTCAATAAATGCTAACTTTCTCGGAAAGAGATAGATGGTGGTATACCCCAGAAGGGTCAGATAAGATCAAGGGCCACCCCTTTAAGGGTAAATGTTATTAAAGATAAAAAAAGAGAGTAAGGGTTTTGTGTGGCCGAAAAGAGAAAACAATTTAAAGTGTGTATCAATATGCAAAAATATTTCTTGTTATTATTATTACTATTTACAAACAAATAGGCAAAACAAAAATCATGGATATAATCATTCTAGGTGCAAGTAACAATGTTAACAAATGCTAGAACAGCATGTTTCAGTATTATTTTGTTCACCTAATATACAGTGAGAACAAGAACATTCATACAACTAGACACAGAGCTCCTGGTTACATTAAACAAATAAACCAAAAAGAAAGATCGCTTAACCACAACGCGTTTCGCCGAGTAAGGCTTCTTCAGGGGTAATGAGGGGACAATGAGCATACTATAAACAGTCAAAGAGAGGCAGATTACTCTATATGAGTATGTGTGTATGTATGGATCAAAACATGATAGTTGTGTGTAACCAGTAAGGGAGTGATCCCAAAAAGGGATATTTGTGCTAGGGGATGTGAACAGATGTTGAAAAGTGTTGTATGTGTAAGAGTAGTATGGAATGGATCTAAAGCAGCCTTGCTCAATTGTTTTACCCCTGGGGGACTGGTGAAATAATTTTCAAGTTTCAGGAAACCTTGCTTTAATCAGTCAATGGGAAAATACTATTTACATTGATTGCCAGTAGGAAGAGGGCATACAGTAGTGGTCAGAATGTCAGAGTTCTTGGAAACCTTCTGTAGGAACCTTAATATTCCACAGAACCCTGGTTGATAATGGCTGATCTAGAGCCAGGTTAGTTCTGGTATGTTCTGGGTACAGTTTGGATGCACCAAGCATATTTGTTGTGTCCTTTCTCAATGCACAGGAACATTATACCAATCAGAAATGATCTTTCACACCGTTATCATTACTTTTTGCAAGTAATCTCAAATAGGCCAGAATTTGTATGAGACATTCATAATTGGTTGTCTTTGTACTTTGGTCTGAGTGGTTTGAGTATGAAAAAAAAAAGGTTCCACCACAGGAACAATAATTTATTGTAAGGTAAGAAAATGTTGCCAGTATTTTCACCTTATATTTCATTTGCTGCATCTCAATGCTGATGACTTCCTTCAGTCCCATTTATGATCTTCCAGTCTAGAAGAACATTTAGTTATCACAGGAGGCAAACTGACATTTCTCATCTTCACAGACTTCATCAGGCAACAATGATATTTGGTCTACTTCACTAAGAAAAGTTTTTTTTGTGTTGCCAGCAGGAGTAAAAAGTCAAGGAAAATCTGTGGATGTAACCTGTCCACATATGTGGACTTAATAAAATAGGTTTTAGCTGGATTTATTCTTTGCAGCAACTCCACCAGAGAAACCAGGGTTCCTTTAGATGTTGCTGAGGGTTTCTATGGCTCAATGACCTCCCTTGTGATGATACCTGCATAGCTCTGTAGTCACCACTTGGCAAAACCAGCTGCATAAGTTTCATTATATTTTAGGTGTCTGTTAAAGATATTATTACGAGCCACCACTGTAGGAAGGCATTCTTTCCACTGACCATTAATTTAGGAGTCTTCTCAATGAAAAAAATGGTTTTGGCAAGGGTTTGTGAGACCTGAAAATTATCTTAAAGTGTACCTAAACTTAGAATTTTCGCTTTGCATAAAAGGGTAGACAACCCTTTTATTCAAAGTGAAAAATTGTGTTTTAAGTGGTTTTTTTGTGCAACACCTTTTTTTTAAAAAAAAAAAAAAGGGTGCAGCTCTGCCCTCCTAATTTTCGATCTCCTAGGTGATCAAGAATGAATGGGGGTGCAGAGCCTCCAGGCATCCAGGAGGCCTGGGAGCATCTCGGTCATAGGCAGAAGGAGCCCTTTTATCAATAGGGGAAATAATTGCCGATTTCACGCATGCGCAGTGAGATTGGTAAGTTTTTTCCCAATCTATGTCACCCGATCTTGTGCCTGCATAATGCAAGATCGGGTGATGTAAAAAGAAGAACACGGAAGAGGAGAGGAGAATATGGTGGCGCCTGGTGCTCCCTCTGTGCTGGCCTGAAAATGGATACCAGGACAACGCAAGACCCGATGGAAGAAACCTCCCCACGAAAAGACTGATTGAAGGTAAGTGTATTTTTTTTGTTTTGGGTTTACTTCTGCTTTAGGAGTTTCTCAGAATTAAAAAGGTTGAAAAAGGCTTCAGTAACCCACTATCAGTGTCCATCTTTCTTGTGTGATTTTAGTAGAAAAGCTTTCAATTGGTAACTAAAATAAGAATTCTTTATTAAATGGGCATGTGTCTTAATAATTGAAATAAATAATTACAGCTGGCAGTAAAAAACCTAACTTGTTCGTGGAATTAATATTCTTAACACCTTTACGAACATACAACACGCGTATTAGGCATAATGATGACCAAATAAAACCCATGAGAAGACATCATTCATTGAGTGAGTTCCTGCCAATGCTAATATTCTAGACTGTTTGGCAGCATCTTCCTTGTTGAAGTCGCTGCTCAATGACACCAGAGCACATTAGCTGACACGCATTCAGGACTTGGCAGTGTGTGTTGGCGATAATTGCAGCGCTGGTGCCAGAGGTTTGTGCTTACAAGCTTAAGAAACGGCTGCTCTTTTCATTCGTCGTATTAAAATCCTTGGACAAAGTGTTTCCCCTATGTTTTCAATCATAGAGAATATTCCTTGCTATTTATGCAGTTCTTCTGTATTTGTACGGGCATGCATGTAATATATTTGTATTGTTTTCTACAGATACCATTGGACTAGAAATGGGCACCCTTATAATCCATTTACCGACCAAAATGTAAAGACTGAAGAAGATTCTGGCACCTTTATTATCCACCATAATGGGAACATCTCACCCTACAATGGAACATATCGTTGTTACGCCTTTAACAAGCTAGGAACAGCCATGTCAGACGAGACTACTTTTATTGTTCCAGGTATTCATTTGCCTTTCATGAAACCAAAAAAGTGTGTGCTCTAGTCCACTGACATTTACAGTATTATACAGTTTCTTTACTGCAGTCATTAAATGATCAAGTTATTTAAGGTAAGGAAAATACAATACGTATAATACAAGGAATGCAAGTGCTTCCACAATAAACCATGACCCCAATTTACTATAGGAGTGGGGATCATTCCCTTTGCAATGTATATTTTTGTTATCTCAGTGAATGAGGTGAAACAAAGTAAAAATACCCAAGGATTTTTGTGTGCACATAATAGGATAATTGAAGTCTGCAGGACATCATCTTGTTTACTTTGCAAAGCAAAAATTCCCATGATATAGTGAATTAGATGAACTGCTAATTTCTATCATCCAATCATATGCAAGCAGATATATATTTTTCCCCATGCACATAAGTATTGTTCCCTATGTTCTCTCAAAAGTGCAAATGCAAGGCAAACAAAGTTTGCTTTGAAAATAAATATGCTAACCCTTCACCACAACTACTCTAAAGTGAGCAGACCCAGTATCTCTTCCTGTCCTCTCTACACATCAATTATGTGCTTTCCCTTTTCTAGTTATCGATGTTTATTTTTTTAAATTGTTTTATTGAAAAAACAGTGAATTTGTATATTAGAATTTTCACTTGAAAATTTATACTTAAGACTGTCATTTGATACGTACCACAATGATTATTTAAGTATTATTATTATTAATAATATTAAACAGGATTTATATAGCGCCAACATATTATGCACCACTGTACATTAAATGTTAAGGTCCTAAAAATAATACAGAAATGGGTCTGGTTGAACCTCCACCAACGTGTAGGAAAAGCATTAACATTGGTAGCATAATTTTATTACCATAAATACTTGTCTACTTTAACTTTAATGTTTAATATAGGACCTAGATACATCGTATACACATTGTATACACATGCTACAAATATACAATGTAATATTTCCTTACTCTATAGGGGATCCTACATTTCCCAGAGAAAACATCCCACCCCTGGAGTTAGAAGAAGGGGACCCTGCTATCTTACGTTGTGACCCACCCGCTGGCATCCCACCAGTTTCTATACACTGGATGACACCTGGTAAATGTTCTTAACTTGCTGTATACTTTGTATTTGTGGTCAATGGTCTTATAAATAGGGTTATCAATATATTATATCATAAATAATGATTCATTTTGTAGGAAATGCTCATGCTTTTAAAAAAAAACTAAAAAAATGCTTTACATCTGTAGTGCATTAGAGGTTCTTTGGATGATCTCTAACTTTACCTTCAGAACATTCCATGAACTGCTCATACCTTTAACTCAAAGTTCATAAAACTGTTTGTGTCCAATAGGAACATTTGAGGATGGGATTTTTATCAATAGATACATGGAAAGATTTGTAGAATGTCTGCATTAAATTAAAAGACACAATCATATCTCACAATTTAAGGCATAGCTTAGGAATTACCTTTTTTAAATGCAGACATAGCAAAATAGTACATGCATGTGAATATGCAGAAGTGTTTGTCTTGTGGCTTTTCCAGAAGGGCTACCTGCGGAATGGGGGACCAGGAATTCTCTATAGCTTATTTATTTCAGTTATTTATTCTTTACAGCTCAGAGATCATAGACCTTTTCCATCTCCCTTTAAATATGTCATTGTTCTCTTCTATTTGTAAGGGACAGAGATCATCGCTGCACAGAACAGTGTTTCTTCCCAGTCATCTCTTTTTTCCTCCCTATTCATTTGTTCACTGATTGAATGATTACATCACTTCCTTAAGGCCATGTACACATGTTGAATAATCCTCACTGGAAATGATCACTAATGATCCATTCCAGCAATAGTAAAATTAGAAAGTTCCATACAGACAGTACTATTGTGTTGTAAGGCGAGGGGAGGACAGGGATGCCCAGGAGGCACTTTGCTGTGACCTTCCTATTAGGAAACAACAGTCGTCATTCATGTTGGTCATTACCAGTACTACCCGTGCATCAACTGCCGCTAATACTGAAGAACAGTCTAAGCAACATGGAATATAGATAATATAAAAGATGGAAATGCAAAAGGTATTAGGCTTTTGAAGTATGCATGTATGTTTAAATTAAAATTGAAAAAAATAATACTTAGTAATGAAAATATGAACCTGACCATTGTCCATGCAAAGCAACAGGTTCATTTCACTGCCACTCTACATATATGCTTGCCTTTCTATACCTCCTCCACGTCTCTGTTCATTTGCCAGCAGCAGGGACAAACTTATTGTGTAAGCTCCAAGTTGTGCTAGTCAGAGCTTGCACCCCAGTTACCAAGCTCAGCACTGTCACATGAAACAAAGGAATTGTGAAACAAATATTCCTTAATAATTGTGCAGTAGGTACCTAATGAGTAAGCATGCCTAGAGGGTTGGTTCTAAGGTGTCAACGGACCTGAAATATGTAAAATGATTGCACTCCATGTAAAGCAAAAAAAAAATGTATGCTCGATTGCAAAACAGTTTAGAATCTACTTGTGATTTAATTACAGATCTTCGTCACATCACTCAGAGCAAGAGAGTGTCAGTTGGACTTGATGGGATGTTGTATTTCTCACACGTCACTCGAACGGACAGCTCTACTAATTATTCCTGCCTGGCTGCATTCTCTAGGATCAGGCATATGGCGCAAAAGACACCCATTAGCCTCAAAATCCATAACAGTAAGAAATTTTGATAACTCTTCAACCAAAATTATGTTGCACAACCCACAATAATTCAAGCTGACAGTCAGTTCTAAACCAGTGAGAATTTGTATAAAGGTGTTTAAAATTTGCTATTACAATTTGGGTAAAACCTTACTGGGTAATGTATATAAGTGTTTTTTTATTATTCAGTGGTGAGTGGCCATGATCATTGCCGTGAATATTCCTTAAGCATAAAAATTGCACTTGTCCACAAAACAGATATTATGGTACTCGTGATAGCCTATTAGTTTAGTGTTAAAGGTATCTGGCCCTAGAGTAATTCCTTTCAAACAACAAACAATACCCAATATGTTTTATGCTTGTATGTTTATGTATGCTTGTACATTGTAGGTGTGCATTTTTTTACATATGTGCATAATTTTGGAGACTTTCATGATCTCTTTAGGTCACGACTCCTGATCAGCATAATTTTCTTAATTAGCACTAGAAACCATTGATTGCACGGGATCAGCATGATTGTCAGATAACTAGTAGGAGAGTTAAGTAATAGCAGATACATACTTATACACTACAGGTGTTCATGTTTGAAGTTTATTACATTAGTGGTTCTGTTTTTTTTTTTAAATGTAGTTGAAACAACATTGCACATTTAGATGATAAGTTCTACAATGTAGTTTATTAAATCTGTTTATGTTTTTAAATTATTTATTTAAAATAATAAATTATTATAAAATAATTTACAAAAGTAAATACATTTATATACTGTATGTTTTTTGTAAAGACCTGGTACTTTATACAAATGTAATATTGTGTATATGTTTCTGTAAAAAAGTCACTGAATCCCCTGAGGAAGCCATAGAGAAAAACATGTTCGGCAATGGGACAAGACCTATGAATGTTCAATTTGATCATTTGTGATATGTAAACATTGATCTTTGACATACCTTGTTAGCATAGGAGAACTATGTTTAGCAGAGGATTTGTTTAAGTACTCCACTTTTCATTTGAGTAAAAAAAAATGTATTATTATTGCCAAAAAAGCCGTCTTTTGCTTTTCTCCTACTTTATTAACTAAATCAGGCTTGGCAACAGTATGAATTTTGTATTATAGAAGACCCTCTTTTGGTAAGCTACCTTTCGCTTACTTATTGGTGTAGTATGTATTTGATATTGGATTACAAGCACACAGCAGAAACAGATGCCAAATAGTGGATGTTCATTACATTCTTTTGGTTATTTACAGTCATTTTTTTCTTTTTTTAGGTGGCCTAATAAAAAATCGAGCTCCAAAAATAATGACAACACAAGGAGGAGCAAACAACCCTATTGTTGTGCTGAAAGACGAGGTATTGCTGCTGGAGTGCATTGCAGAAGGATTGTGAGTTATACAAACAATATATTTTATAGATATCATTATCTATTACTAATTTTAGCAATAATAAAACTTTTATCTCCTTACGCTCCCTCTATACCAAAATGGTAACAATTTATTTTTTAGTTGGATGACTTAATAGCGCCTTTCAACCTTCCTAATTTTCACCTAGGCGAGGGAGATGTTACTTTGCCCTCCCATTATCTATGGGGATACCCACATCACATTATCTAGGGGGCTGTATTCACTTTAATTGCCTAGGAAATGTGCTGATAACTCTGGTTCTGACACCTGGTTCTTGCAGCAGTAAACAGAATGGCACAGTTGGATTAATTTATTACAAGAATATAGGCTGTTCATCTACTAAAGTGATTGCCCTTGAGGATCCCACTGACTTTAACTATCAAATCACATGCAAGCAAAAGTCTTGATTTTATAAATGTATTTGCAGGTGAATGGATATTCTTTGAAAAGTGAGTTTTCACCGCATTCATTAGGTCAAGTGAAATATCCTTTGCAGGAAATAATTCATGTTGCAAAGTTAACAGCCTATACTCCTTTAGTAAATCAACCCCAATGTGTCATTGGGTTGAGGACAGAGTGCAAGAATCATGAAGTTACACCTCCCAGAAATGGAGAAGGCAAAAAAGGTGTAGAACCAGACCTCCAGCATCAAGGTGAGAATGGATAACACAGTATTGGCGGACCTGTATTTTACTCATTCTGTATATAGCAGGAGGTTCACGTGATAGATCAACAGGGATGCTATTGATGCTAGGCAAGATGTATTCAGTCTTTGCTACTATTCTGGCTGGGGATAGGTGTTTATGGAGGGGTGTAGTCATAAAAAAAGAAGAGGGGCCATAATACTATCCATGGCAAGTGAGTATGCGCATCATTGTTATGTAAATGTATCCTTCTCGAAAAAAGTGAGGGCACGGCGTGCCTACGTGCGCCTCCCCCACTACACCACTGTGTTTTAGCTTAGTAATATACATGGCTGTGATAGAGCTAAGTTCCCCCATGCTGTGCCCCATTTTATTCTATTTTCTTTTTTGCATTTGTTGACTTCTTACTATTATCATTGTTTTAGACCAACACCAACAATCCACTGGAGGAAAGAGGAGGATGATTCCTTAAAGCATCATATAGAAACAGAGAGTTTTGGGAAAATACTTAAAATTAAAAAAGTTACTAAGGAGGATCAAGGGACATATCACTGTGAAGCTAAAAATCAAATGGGTTCTACTCATCGCAGTTTTCATGTTCACGTAGAAGGTACATCATTCTTAAAAGTACCAGAGTCTACTTTCATTAATTAAAAAAGAATTTGCAATCTTTTAAACCAGTGCTGTCATTACTTCTGTTTTAGGGATGAGCAGGAATGCCTCTGACATTCTTGCGAAAGTTTCCCTTAACTTCCGATGGGTTTGCGAAATTCCATAGAAATGCAGGTTCCCACGCTCCCTGGGTTGATAAGCCTGGGGACCGTGGGAATGTTTGTTCACAGCTGATTGAAGGCACGCGAGTGCGTCCAATCAGCTGTGACTGCAGGCAAACTCTCAATGGAGTTTCTCTGTTGAGAGTTCATCTGCAGTTCGGCAAGAACATGACCTCATGACGAATCACAAAGCCGTTCTCACTTACATGTTCTGTAAGGCCCGATTCGCTGCGAGATCGAAATTAAAAATTTTGCTCACTCATCCCCATTCTGTTTGTGTAAATAAATAAATATCTATATATATATATATATATATATATATATATATATATATATATATCTGTAAGAAAAGACCCTTTATAGCAGTGGTCCCCAACCTTTTGGAGCTAACTTACCACCAATTGCACAGTGCATGTGCGGGGAGCCGGGTGTCACTCAAAGGGGAAGAAACTTCCCCCATAGTGACGTCATGATGCCAGACCTTGCCCACTACAGAGACACAACCCACCCACCGCACTGAGCCTGCAATCTGTACGGGAGACATGGTCTGCAGCTCATTGTGCGCCAGAGTCTTGAGAACCCCTGCTTTATAAGGTCACTATAATACATGAATAGATAGCTACTGCTCCTTTCTAAAAGGAACATATCTTATCCCATGGACCAAGAGAAACTTTCATCCATGTGTTTTATGTATTTGGTATAATGATGTATTAGTGGGGATGACACAACTTCACCCCTATGGAATTGCAATTCAGTGTACTGCACTTAAAACAGGTTGTAGGTTAATGCATAGATTACTTTTTTCATAAATTGCTTTTTATTGACTTACAATGTGCCTTTGATTTATGAAAATCTCACTCCAAAACATGTTCACTAGCTAGCTTAGTTTTAGTTTTGGCTCTTTAAAGATCGGGGAAAAATTGTTAAACTTGAAGTAAACTCCAGGTTTAGGTTCTTTGACCATCTTGATTGGCAAGGCCAAAGGCTAGAGTTGTGCATGTGTAGTATATTTGTGGTATTGCACAACAAATATAACCCATCTCTTCTGAAATACAGAAGCTGTCTGCACGGATTAGGATAAAGTAATAGAGTTAGGGAGGGTCTGTGAAGATTATACTGCAGAACAACAGGAAGTGGGACGATATCTTTTCAATGTGAGAAAAACACTTTTGTGGACAGTTGTCACTGTACACATTGGAAGATACTCTTATTTTGGTAGCAAATTACAATTGTACATTTACCCATCAATTTTTTTATTCCCAGTGATTAGGGTGATAAGGACATTAACTGAATCTCCCTAACATGGACACAGACAGCAATAAAAAAAAACTGACAGCATATTTAACTTTTCATCACTATCACTTTATTGTCACATTTTAAAAATAAAACAATATACCCCAACAGGTTATGATATTATAAATGACATTTTTCATTTAGACCATAGTTGTAGCTATACTCATTAGTTTTGTTATTTACTTTATAGGGTTATTTTTGGTGAAAATAACATATACCAAACATGACTAATCATAGATCCGTTGTGCTTTTTAGAGCCTCCTAGATGGGAGAAGCAGCTGGAAAGTTCCATACAGACTGTTGGTTCTGAGATTATATTGAACTGTTCAGCTTTGGGGACACCTGAACCACAAATCCGATGGAGAAGAAATGGAGTTCTACTTGATGGTAAAATTAAGCATTATAAAGGACATTA
>NC_092865.1:68649222-68701953 GCF_032062135.1 Pyxicephalus adspersus | reverse complement strand
TGTCGTTATCTGTATGTGCAGGATCGGTGCTATACGATCGTTCGTAGATATCGTGCAGGATCGTTCGTCGTTCGTTTAACAACAATAATAATTGGAAGTGTGTACGTAGCTTTAGCGACACCTGTAATAATGTGTGATTATCACCAAAGGTCATTAGCTATTCGATCGAATAGGGAGATATTGTTCAAATGATTGAATGCCGAATTCGAACACCATTAAAGTCAATGGTGGGAGAATTGTTTTTTTTTTGTTTTTTTTTAGGGACTGTGAAGAACTGCAAGAGCAATCAGGGGAGCAGAGCTGACAGCTCCGCTCCCCTGATTGCTCTTGCAGCCCTTTACCAGTTGAGTTACCAGGGAGTCCTGTGTTCCTGGATAGAGAAACTCTATCCAGGAATAGGGACAGTGCTCCCTGATTGGATGAGGAAAGCTTTCCTCAGCCAATCAGAGAGCACTTGAGGTTTTGAATGGGGAGACTTATCCCCATTTAACCTTTAGTACCAGGGATCGGCCACAGCCGCATCCACTGAGAAGATCCCCCGGCACTAGAGGTTAATTACCTATAGTGCCCCGAGGCTGGCACACTGTTCTTAACGCTTGAGCTGTCATCAGGGTTTACCTTTTCTCAGCCAATCACAGAGCACTGGAAGTGATGAACAGGGAAACTTGTCCCCATTTAACCTCATCCTGTCATTGTGGGATAACCTGTAAAAAAATAAAAGTTAGTAAAACAAATCACACATTCAATAAATTACTTTTACATTAATTTTTATTCTTTTAACACATTTTTTTTACACACGAATTTGCGCTGTCGAATCCCATGTTTTTCTGGTCGGGTCTATCTGAATTCGAACAGCCATATTTGGGTCAAATATAAGGACAACCCGAATTCGAACACCAACACTAGTTATCATAACTAATTGTACAATGAAAATGTAGGTTCTGTAATAGCATCAAAACATTGATTGAGCAGGAATACCTTACTGCTACTCTAAGTAACACCATAAAATATATAGGACCAGGGCAAAATTTGGAGAATCTGTAACTTGTCCACCCAGGTTAACCTTATACTGCAAAGAGTTAAATGATAACACCCGTACAAACCCAGTGCGTGTCTTACTTTACAGAAGTGTGCAGGAACAACTTTCCCCTACCCCTTGGCTTTCACCCATTTAAATCCTTACTTTTCCTAAATATTCTATAGCTTTATAATGCTACACAAACATTGAATTGCAAAAGATTTTCTGACTATTAAAAATAGCTGCAGCTAAATCCTGAAAGTACCACACCTAAAGTTTCCTAGAGTTAAATAATGAATTGCCAGTAGGTGATTTGTTAGTTTGTTCCACCCGAAAGAAAAGCCCTAATGGATAATCAAAGATCTCTTCCTCCCACAGATACAGTAGGTGATTCAATGCAGATGTATCAACTCTAAATGAGACATTAATTAAAGACTTATCCAGGAGTCACTGCAGCTTAAGCAGTGAGCTTTTGGTACAGGCTGTGTTCCATAAAAACCAGCATATGTGCATACCCAAGGATGGGCCTGGGAAATCCCAATAGCAACACCTCATTTGTGGGCAAATTCAACCGGGTTTATGAAAGGTCTCCAAGGCTGGAAAAGGCAAGAAGACTATCATGGAAGAACTTGGATGATCCAGCAAACCTAAAATAGATATCTTAAAAATGATTTGTTATTAGGGGGGCAAAAATGTTTTTATTCTTGGAGCAGTTCCATTTACTGGATCACCCAGGTTCCTTCATGATAGCCTATCCTCTCCAATCTTGGAGAGTTTTAGTAGACCAGGTCAAATGTTTTTTTCTCTTCTTCCAAAGTGAAATTCCTAATGCCTCAGTGATAAACTACTGGATATGTAACATTTGTCTTATACAGGTAGTCTCTGAGTACCCCGAGGCTTCCCTGCTCCTTCGTGTGCAGGATGGAGGCTTGATGTGTGTGTGTGGGGGGGTGCAGAAGACGTTTTCTGCTGTTATACAACATCTTGTAACAAATGACCAAGACAAACTCTGCATATCAAAGCACAGCTTGCTCCAGAAGTTAATTAATGTCTTGGCTCCATAACGATGTTTTTTTGCTTTGTTTGTGATTAACTCACAGTGAGGACTTTATACAGTAACTGACATCTCACTGCCTAATAATATGTTGAGACAAACATCTGTCCTAACTGCATTTAATAAAATAGTGTACCTGTTCCAACTTACATACGAGTTTAACTTAAGAACAAACCTACAGTCCCTATCTCGTATGTAACCCAGGGACTACCTGTAGTTATAGAATAGTCATGAACTTCAACTATGTGAACAACGGCCCTCTTGCTCCAATGTTTTTTTGTATTTATTTATTTTTTACATTCTTTATTTTTCAAGGTTTTTACAAATAAACAACAATAATAAGCTAATATAATAACTAATTAATAAATAACAGGGATTGCATTATAAAGTCCAATAAAAATCTTTAAATGTAGTAATTACATTATTATCTGTTGTGCAAGAAGATCAAAGAGTGTGTTTCCCGGGGCTCCAACTCTTTTTATAAGTATTGTTTCTATCTTTTTACATTAAGGTGGGACACTTCCTGACAACCATCAAAGGATGGGAGGTTTGCTGTTTATTCATTCACTTCAGGTGTCAGACAGTGCAATATATCAATGCGAGGCATCAAACAAACATGGAACTATTCTTTCTACTGCAAACATAGATGTTCTCGGTAAGCCATTAGTTATTGTATTATGTCCTTGAATTATAGGCAGTTACAGAGGAGTGGTAGCATTAACTAGTACAAAGAAATACTGAGTGAGCGTCTGTTCATATCTATGCATTACATATACAAAAAACATTCAGCCATAATACAATCCTTATCACATGGGAGCTGGCAATGGCAATTCCCTGTTCAAGATGGGTTCACCCAGTCCTAGAACACCTGGTCCCAAAATTGTAGCTGATGAGTTTCAGATCAGGTCCGGTGTGAATTGGAATTTAAACATACTTAACACAGATCCTAAAAGACTGATTTCCATCTCCTTAATTAGTCAGGAAATGATCACACATGTTGGTAAATCTCAATTCAATGTACATGTGTCATATACATGCCTGGAACATTTGCTAGCAAATGACTTTGAAAGGAAATCCATTCCAGGTTTGCTGGATCACCCAGCTTTACTGATGAAAGTGTATGCTCTCCAGCCTTGGGGAGCCTAAATAAATAAGGGCCAATGTTCCTACTGTCATTTACCTCCCCAGCAGTAAGACAGAGTGTGACTCGGAGAAAAAAAAACAGCTGAAAACAGTAACCCGAGTCACACTTGGGGCAGGTAAAAAAGTAAAAAACAAACAGTTACCTGGCCCCACCGGTGTCCTCCTGTGTCCTGCCATCCTCTGGCCACATCCTCTTCCTTGATCTGTTCCCGGCGAGCGCACTGACATCCCCCGGAAGTTCCCGGTGACGTCGGTGCAAAGAGCCACCGCTAGGGGGCGCGGCGGGAATTTCAAATTATTTTGTATTGCATTCAACACAAAATAACTGTACTGAATGCAATACACTGGATTTATATGTGTAAAAGCAGTACATCGTCTTTCATGAAACTTTCTTTTACAGTATAATATACTATACAGTATAATAGTATGAGTATAATAAAGTTTGAAACACAAAATCATGTCAAAATTATTATTTTATATTTTATTTTATTATATTTTTATTTTATTATTTTATATTTTTTTATTTTATTTATTTAATTTATTATTTTGACATGCTTTTGTGTTTCAAACTTTATTATACTCATAATATTATACTTTAAAATACTTTTTCATGAAAAACAATATACAGCTTTTAGACGTATAAATCGGGACAGAAATGAACCGCTAAGGAGGTTAAAGCTGCGTACACACTTCCAATTTTTATCGTTGGAAATGAACGACGAACGAACGACCGACGAACGACCGATTGGCCAAAAATCGTTCGTAAAAAAAGTAACCAAGGACGCCGACGAACGAGGATAGTCGTTGGAAATGAACGACCGGACCGGCGGATCGGAGTGGACGACGATCGTTGACCATCTATCGTGTGTACGGTCGTTCAGTGATCGTCCATGGTCTGAGCATGCGCGGTGAACGAACGTTCGCTCACTTCCTGTGGTGCACGTCACTTCCTGTATCGTTCAAACGATCGCATCTATCATGTGTACAATATCTTTGAACGATCGTGTCGTTATCTGTATGTACAGGATCGGTGCCATACGATCGTTCGCAGATATCGTGCAGGATCGTTCGTCGTTCGTTTACCAACGATAAAAATTGGAAGTGTGTACGTAGCTTAAGAAACAATTAAATGTCTATACAAGGTTTGCTCTCTCTCCTAAGGACATTGGTGACAAGTGATATGGCTGTTACTCACTTTTGTGAGTATAAAGCACCGGAGTGGGAATAAAAATAGCAGCACGTTCATTGGCCCTGATTTATTAAAGCTCCAAGGCTGGAGAGAATACACTTTCATCAGTGAAGCTGGGTGATCCAGCAAACCTGGAATGGATCTGATCTATGATTCAAAACATTTGCTAGCAAATATCAATATAAAGGTCCTTTACAGCCTGTAAACATAAGAACAAACATTTGAAACCCCTATTTAATGTACAGCGCTGTGTAATATGTTGGCGCCATATAAATACTGTTTATTATTATTATCATAATAATAATAATAATAATAACTAAATACAGATCTTTGTAGAGATAAAGGTGTAAGACTTTAAAAGTGCATTGAAGTTCATTGTGGTAATTGTCGTACTTTGTTCCCATCAGACATCATACCGTTGATTTTAACTCCTGAAGGCAGAACATACACAGCAGTGTGGGGAAATAATATCTCATTATTGTGTGAGAACTTTGCATTTCCTCTTGCTGATGTTACCTGGTATGTAATTCTTCACATACTTACCTAACCTCTGCTGTAATGAAGGGTAGCTACTTCTACATTCATTTCAATTTCTTTTTGTAATGCAGGTACCATGGCAAAAGAATAGTTCATCCTGTAAGTGGCCGCTACACAATAGATGAACATGGGACCCTTCATATTCACAAAGCAGAAGCACAAGATGCTGGCTCATATATTTGTGAAGTGTCAAACTCCAAAGGAAATGCCTCAGTCATGGCCAATGTGGTACTTCGAGGTATTAGAGATTGTTACCAAGTTAATAAAATTGTCAATAGCACATGAATCAATAATACACTAAATATCTCCGTATGTTTTACTCCTAGAACCCACCAGAGGATATGTGTCTCCTGAGCACCCCTGGGTAAAGAGAGGACATAGTATAACACTGACTTGTCATATTCATTGTGATCCTCACCTTCTCCCTTCCCAGACAATTACATGGCGGAGGGACAATCAGGAAATAAGGGAGGACAACAAAAGGTATTATCATATCAACTTTATGACAATATTCACTAATGCTCCAGCATTGTGTTTACCGTTTTTTTACTACATTTTGCACCACCATTACAACCAATGCATTGCTAAAATTCCAATTTGGCTACTGAATAGGACTAGATGTATCACTAACCTATACTGCAAGTATCATGATGTTAAAATGACCAGCATTCCCCTGATTATCTGCTACAAATTTTACAAAGTGTTGGTTTCTCTAGGGGCCCTATTTATAAATGATTCCCCTGTCAATTCATCTGAAATTTAATGACAGATGGTTCATTTTAGTGACTCGCCCTGTCACCTATTGGTCAATCTCATAAGTGCACAGTTGTCAAAATAGGAAATGCTATCTGCATACACAAAAACTATAAACCAATCTAGAAGACATTGACAGGATAATGTTTTATAACTAGGGCCCTAAGTGAAACACAAGTGACCAGATTCTCCTATGAAGTGGTGTTGGGTATCACTGATGATCATCTATAACGACAAATATTCAGTATTATATATGTATATGAAATGTTGTAACAGCATAGAGCTATTAGCATTGGCATAGTCTTATCTTCAACATCCAGAAATAATATTTACAGTATATAGAAAACCAAAACTTTTCTCTGTCCCACTAGCAGATGTTCCAATATTTCCTGTTACTCAGTTATTGGGTTTTCATTGCTTCATAGGTTTTACCTGATTATTGCTCTTCTGATACCCACCAATAAATTTACAGTAAATTTACAGATACCCACCAATAATTTTACAATAAATATACAGATACCAACCAATAAATTTACAGTAAATATACAGATACCCACCATTAAAAATACAATAAATATACAGATTCCTATCAATACAAAATACAATAAATTTACAGATTCCTATCAATACAAATACAATAAATTTACAGATACCCACCAATAAACCAGATCTCACTTTGCTGGTGCCAGGGACCTAAAAGCATGCCCCCACCCACAGCCTCTATTTAGAAGGGTACATCTAACCATTCCATTTAATAATTGAGAACAACCCTCTATACCATTAAATAAATAAATTTCTGCATGGTCATTTGTATTTATATCCTTATCAGTGTTCTCCCTTTTAGCTAAGTGCACCACCCGGCACTTTTCTGTGACCACCTGGCTGTTTTTGGGTGGTTACTGAAGAGTTGGGTAACAATACAGGGGCCACCACCCACCTACAATTTATCACCACCCAATTTAAAATTAAGATTTTGGCATTTTGCAGCGCTAGGTCCCATGTTTGCAGGTTCTCCCCGTGTTTGTATGGGTTTCCCCTGGGTATTCAGGTTTCCTCCCACATTCCAAAAACATGCAGTTGGGTTAATTGGCTTCCCCCCAAAATTGACCTTAGACTGTGTTAATGACATATGACTATTGTAGGGACATTAGATTGTGAGCTCCTTTGAGGGGCTTTGATAATGACATGACTATTGACTTTGTACAGCGCTGCGTAAAATGTCAGCACTATATAAATACTGTGTAAGTACTTTTTATGTATCTTTGCTTTAACTTATCCTTTCCAACATTTCTTTCTACAGAATACATGTGAAATCAAACATTTTGACAATCTACAATGTAAGTTGGGACGATGCAGGCACCTATTACTGTATTGTAACTACCTTGCTGGATACCATGACAGCCGAGGTTCAGGTGACTGTACGAGGTATGTAAGATTTGTAACATGTGTAATGTAGTGTCAATATTTGTGGTTTTGTCATATGCAGTATTGTTCTTGCAACATTTGATCTCATTTTATTTTAAACTTAGTACGTCTACACTGTCCCCTTATTGAATCCCGTGGATGGAACCTTTAGTGTTCTCAATATTTAAGGCAAATATACTGATTGTAAGAAATTCCTGTTAGAAATGTAGGGTCTGTATTGTCTAGTCTGTATTGACACTTGGCATACCTTCCAAGAAAAACATTAAATATTGGACAGTGTTCCCTCTGTATGGTAAGCCTGGAGTAGCCACCCTTAACCAGAGGTATGTAAAACCCCAGGGTATTATTATTATTATTATTATTATTATTATTATTATTAAACAGGATTTATATAGCGCCAACATATTACGCAGCGCTGTACATTAAATAGAGATTCCTTCAAAGTTTGCTAGGGTTTTTCCAAACTGTAGCTAACTGACCTCCCATTTGATGATGCAAGCATAACTTTAGGGTCACCACCACTCGGTAAAGCCAACGCATGATTTCAGTGATGTTTATAGTGGTCTATAAAGGTGTTATCCTAGCTACCATTGTAAGTGATCATTCTTTCTACTGGCCACTGACCCACAAAAAATTGATTTTAGAAGGATTTCCCTGAGACCTGAAAATATTTTAAGCCTCCAGGGGTAAAAAGGTTGAGAAAAGCTGATCTAAAGCAGTGGTTGCCAACCAGTGGTCCATGGACCACTGTTGGTCTCCGAGAAAATATTGGTGGTCCACAGAAAAATTTGGATATTATTTTTATGTTTTATTAACAATAAAACAAAAATAATATTCCAATAAATTTTAATATTCTGAATGACAATTTTCACCTTTATATTGCACTAAATTCACAAACTACTAAAAATGAAAAACAAAGGAGGCACAGCGTGACGTCAGTGTAGTATTAAGTTGTATGAGAAACCGTTACTGATTCGTACGCTTCAGAATTGTTTCCACCAATACAACGGTCACCCCGCTCTACAAAACTTTTATAAACGTCTATGACGTGGTTTACCACAAAATTCTGCGATTTTACATAAGCGTTTATAAAAGTTTTACTTTTAACCCTTACAGGGAATGAGTAAAGGGGTTTTATGTACCCCTGTACTCATTCCCTAGGGTGGGGTGGTGGAGATCTGGGCGTCTCCTTATTAAAGGGGGCTTCCAAAGTCCTGCTAAAAAAAACCAGATACTGTAACTTACCATAAATTTCAGATTTTATGTTAATGAATGTATATTTTGTTCATTGATTTTTAAAAGTGTAATAAACTGGATTCTTTTTGTACGTCAAACTCTTTCCATTAAAAATATTTTTGTGCTGCTCATGTGCAGTTAATTTATTTAATTTTGGAGTTATTTGGAATAATGCTTAGTTTTTTCCAAAAATCAACTTGCTAACACTTTTATTATGTTTCTTTTAACTTATTAATATTTACTAGTAAAAATATTCAGATTTATTTGTCAGCTACCTGCATAGAACTCCCAAGAATAATACATTACATTTCTTTAGAGGAAAGTATGCCAACTCCTGTATATCTCCTATACTTAGGGCCGCTCTTTTGTTAGCCCCTACCTATACCTCTAAATGGTGGTCCAAATAAAGGTCTTTACACAGTTTGTATTGTTGCCTAATAAAAAAAAGTAGAATATAAGACTATCCTCTCCCTGTCCTGAAAATGTAGTGAGTTGAAGTAAGAGATGATTATTTTTTTATTTCAGATGTTCCAATGCCTCCTGAAAATCTGCGCCTTTTGGAAAAGCATGAGCGCAGCATTTTGTTGTCTTGGGCAGCAGGTGATAGTCACAACAGCCCCATCACAGGTATGTCATCTTATGTTAAAGCCCGCTTTTCATTTTGTTTAACGGCTCACAATTTGGATCCGTAGATCAGCGGTCACCAACTGCTAATCTAATTCTGGCTGATGGGCCCCCCAGCGGGGTCAGGAGAAGGACCTGGCGGGGGGGGCCCACCAGCCAAAGCCATGGACCATGTCCCCCGTATGGACACAACCCACCCACCCAGAGTGGACGGGTTCTAGCATAATGTTGTTTCTTCCCCTTTGAGTGACACACGGCCCCCGCGCATGCACAGTACGCCTGAAAAGGTTGGTGACCACTGCACTAGATGGCTTCTTCCATGATGTCTCAACATAATATATAGGCTGTGCATCATTATTGGCAGTGCTATTGCTACTACAAGTCTATGAGTCCGCATAAGGTGATGAAAGGGTCAGCCTGTGAAAAAATGACTTTGGTAATGTGTGTTGGATGCACAGAAAGATAAATATGATAATAAAATAAAATAAATTCACAACAGTCCTTTACCCACTTAAAGGAACTTGGTCATGCAGGATTTGTTAACTATGAACTAAAAAATTCATCCTATAATATTCTCTACCAAGCCCAGGCACAGAACCTATTTAAATGCTTTTAATCTGCAGCTATGAAACTTCCAAGCAGGTATTTATATATAAAACAATATGGATCATCAGGGTAATGTACAAAGTTGCAAATGGACTGAAACAGGGATGTAGGAGACATTGGAACTCATTTTTTGAAAAGCAAGCAATCAGCCAGCATTTGACTTTCTTCTTCTCCTTGTCCATGCTGTGTTATTCGTGTGTACTGTGTAGAAAGGATCGCCCTATTGGTCTAAGTGCTCAAACCAGCGAGCCACAAAAGAAAAAGAAATGCTATTTGTTCCTCATGAAGCAGACTTTGCTCCGTGAAACATGTTGAACGTTTAATTCCTACTTACATATACTAGACCAACCATGGAATCGTAAAGACTAATTTAATGATTTTATAAAAGTTTTTAAATGAAGTTCCAAATAAATTATTGTTTTATATTATGTCTATGAAATATGAATATTGTGTTTGATTGAATACCTTAAAAATCCCAAAATTAACCAATTCCATCAGCTTCTAAGAAGGTATCTGAAAATTTTCAAGTAAAATATGCCACAAACCACAAAATTCAAATGTTGCATGCTATAATGAAATACTTAAGCAAAGAATACCTATAGTGCAAACAATTTTCAATCAGTAGATTCACACTATATGATGTTATATAGGGGTAACTGAAGGCATACAAAGATTTTAAATTATCTGTCAAGTTAAGCTTAAGAAAGAATGAGTAGTCAGCAATGGTGCTTCTCCCAAGCTGTCAGTATTATCCTTTATTTATTATTTAGTGAGTCATTAAACTTTAATTACTTTATCTTCTTAGGACATCCTCATATGTACGAATATATTCTTGCTCCCGTTTACTTGTTCACCAGGTAGTGTAGATGGCCCTGAATTTTCAATTTCAACCTTAACACAGTTAGCACCGGTAGCTGCCATTTTTGTTTTCTGAGAGAATAATTTTAGTAAACATTTTATAGAAATTGCAGCACACTGATAATTCTAATTATTCTTTCCACAGAGTTTATCATTCAATCAATAAAAAATATTGAAGAAGCAGGACAATGGGACGATGAGACCAGTGTCCCGGGAAATGTTACTACAGTCCAGTTATATCTCAGTCCTTATTTTAACTACCAGTTCCGTGTGCTAGCTGTAAATGGTATCGGAAAAAGTCCACCAAGTGTTGCATCAGAGATATACAGCACACCGCCAGCAGGTAAGCTTTCTAGATTACAATTTCCAATAAGCACACATGGCTTTTTATTTTTTCCTTTTCTTCCTTCTCCGCCTCTATATCTGGAAGTGGGGCAAGGTACATGCTTACTGACTAAAGATAGCAGTGATAGGATATAGGGATGAGCGAGCAAATTTGTTAAATTCGGTCTCAAGGTGAATTGGGCCTTACCAAACATGTAGGTGAGAACGGCCTTTGTAAATTCGGCCGGCGAGACCAAATTTTTGGGACCTGCAAGACCAATCAGGGGAGCAAAGCTGTCAGCTGCAGTCCTGTACTATGTGTTCCTGGATAGAGTTTCTCTAGGAACACAGTGGAAGTCTTGCTGGCTTCTCATAAATGAATGCAGCGTGGGAAAAATCCTCTGATAATTCTCATTCATAAAAGCAAGCCACATGACTCGGGAGAGGAGGAGTATCGCGGCTGCATTTATGAACGTAGCCGCGATAATCCTCCTCTCAGTGGGAGATCCCCGGGCACTACAGGTTAGAATGATGGCTTGCCCTCATTCTGATCTGTAGTGCCCGAGGATCGCTCACTGACAGGAGGATTCCCAGGGCTGTATCTTTGAATGCAATCAATAATCCTCCTATAGTGATTTCCGATGGTTTCACAAAATTTTGGCGAAATTTCGTGAACCCATCAGAACGTCGAGGAAATTTTTGCGAGATTGTTCGCTCGTCCCTAGTAGGATACAACAGCTGAGTTTATGTACATTCCCCTGGCAACTAAATGCATTAATATCTCTGTTTCTGCCCTATACAGACCACTTATATCTGTGCCACCTAATGATCAATCTAGACAACTAATTTGCTATAGATTGGTTGGATGGGGCTTATGGAGGAAGGTGTTAACCATAAATGTCCTTCTTTGAAACTCTGAAATTCATTGCATGAATAACAGTGGGCAAATGTCTCCCAAACTCATGCCGCCAGACATCTCTTTGCCTTTGGCTATCTTGTAAAGACAGTGCCACTTTTCACATTCAATTTAACCCAGGCAAATATTTTTTGGATGGCATGGGTTGGCTGGTGTCTGTTGGTTGGTAAGCAACAATGAGCACTTCTAAGATCAAATGTGTCATTATGCAGTCAGGAAGAAAATGTTCACCATGCGTGCCAACATGAGTGGAACACCTAAAGAAATGTGATGTCACTTCTGGTCATGGCGCCCGTGTCGCTGTGCCCGGTGGAGACCAACTGACAGGTCTTTACTTTTGAGTGGAAGGATGTTGTTGAGGTTAAAAACTTTCTTGATGGTTGTATAAACTTGTGTAGTGGCCTTTTTAGTCATATTTGTGATTTTATGAATTTGTTGTGATTTATTTGTGTTTTAACATTTGTATATAAAGTTGTGTTTTTATTCAATTTAAATCATTTAGTACCCTAAAGATCCCACTTTTTGCCCTTTCCCTGGAGATCACTTTGCTCCAAATAGGAAAATTGGGCCATTTTCTCTCTTTCCAATAAACCATTCGGGGATGTGGTACTTACTTATCTAATTATTGTATAGTCGGTCACATAGATTTTAAAAATGGGAATAGTTATAGGCAGGCATGTGACCCCCTCCCAACTATCACAAAAGCTGGAAAAGAACACAAAGGACACTTTATAAGCTTTGACACAGTTCGACAAAGAATTTACACAATGTTTGACTACAGAAAGGATTAGAAAGCACATGACAGATGAATGTAGGTGAGCTGGGGTGTGGACTAAAAGAAGAAATAATCTCCCAATAATAATAAAAAGGGGCGTTCAGCACATTTCAAACTATACACAGAACTAGGTCAATTACCAATAATGTACACACACTAGATACAATTGTTTGAACGATGCAGGAAATGACATGTACAGGAGAAAGTGTATCACAGAATAATCCACGATCACTACACACAATAGATAGCAAATGATCGTCGCTCAATCAGATCCGCCAGGATGGTCATTTCCAGCAACATTCCTCATTCATTGGAGTCATTGGCCAGTTGTGGTGCACTTTTTTGTTAACAATTATCAAACAATCGGTCCTTAGTCGTTCGTTCGATAATTATTGCACGTGTGTACATAGCCTAAATGCTGCAATAACAACTAAAATGATTTTAGGAAGATATACACAGGAATGTAAAAAGACAAATCATGTGTTTACCAAATAGACAATTTTTATATATACATCCTAGTATAGTGCTAGTGTATATAATCAATCTGCTTATTTTACAGTCCCTGACAAGAATCCACATCTGGTGTACTTTGAAGCTAACAGTCCTGATGAAATAACTGTGAGATGGGAGGTAAGACTCAAAGTTGGTGCTAAAAAAGTATAATCAATGTAACGTAATAGATCAAACATCTTAAAAAAGCTCCTACATTGTCTTTCAACATACTTACGCCTTTCCTGAGGTTATTATTTTACTTTTGGGAAGTCCATTGCTCTCTCATGCAGCCTACTATCTATATGCATGTCTGTAGATGGCTTTTCTTATTGGTTGTTTCAGCCTTTGAATTCTGATGAGCATAACGGGCCTGGACTGGAGTACCAAGTCAGCTGGCGCCTAAAGGGAGTGGAGACGGAGTGGCATCATAGAAAAGTGAAACATACCCATTACATTATTAGGAACACACCAGCATTTGTACCATATGAGATATATATCCAAACTGTCAATGAAATTGGACGTGGCCCTGAACCTGAAATTCATGCCGTGTATTCAGGAGAGGACAGTGAGTATCAGTCCATAAACTTGTGAATAAAATAAACTCTATACTAGATCATACAGTTACTGTACAGCATTGCCCATTGTATTGCTTGACACAATTCTTGATAGCCATGGTGCAGACTTTGTTGCACATCCATATACCCCAAATGTTATTTATTTCAGTCTCCTGGTGCAATTATTTATTCAACCAGACATCAAACTAACAGTTTATCTGCTGCAAATGCTTTCACTGAAATTCAGCATAGCTGCTATAGTGCACCAAAGTGGATCCAATGGAACCGTGGTCTATAAAAACATACAGAATGCCAAATTCAATAGTAAAATATTTTAAAATGAGTATAATGGTTAACTCTAAGCTAACATACATTCTGGGGCCTTAATGAGGGGGAAGTGTGTGAACCCCTAAAACAAATAAAATATTTGATGTTGTTTCAGTATAAATCATTAAACTAATTTTGATGTTCCTCATTTGGTCTGGCAATAGGAACCTTATCAGCAATGGTCTGCCAACTTCAGCAATGAAGTTTGTTAATTTCCCTGTATAAACTCTTACATAGTTACATAGTATGTTAGGTTGAAAAAAGACATACATCGATCAAGTTCAACCACTAGAGAAATAAACATATCCCAGATATAAACCATATGGACATAGTTGGTTCAGGGGAAGGCAAAAACCCCGGGTACAATTTGCTTCAACAGGGGAAAAAAATCTTTTCTGATTCCATGAGGCAATCGGATGTTCCCTGGATCAGCAGTCACTGTTATCTTTACTTTAAATCCTTAACCCCCAGTTATATTCTGTGCTTCTAGAAATCATCCAGCTTTTTCTTAAGCAATCTATAGTAGTTGCTGAAACTACTTCCTGAGGGAGCCGATTCCACATTTTCACAGACCTTACAGTGAAGAATCCCTTCCTTATCCGGAGCTTAAACTTCTTTTCCTCCAGATGCATAGAATGCCCTCTTGTTCTTTGTAATGATCTAATAGTGAATAATTGGGAAGAGAGTTCTCTATATGGACCATTTATATATTTATACAGGGTGATCATATCCCCCCTTATACGTCTCTTCTCAAGGGAGAATAGATTCAGTTCAGCTAATCTCTCCTCATAGCTGAGCTCCTCCATTCCTTTTATTAGTTTAGTTGCCTTCTCTGCACTCTCTCCAATTCCACAATGTGCTTTTTGTGAACTGGTGCCCAAAACTGGACTGTATATTCCAGATGTGGTCTGAGCAATGCTTTGTACAGGGGCAGGATTCCAGCATGGTACTATCTGGATTAATAATATTACAGCACATACATATTAAAGTATAATTGAAAACTATCAATAATATTTTCAACCTCACAGATCCCGATGCAGCTCCAGGTAATGTGTCAGTGAGCGTGTTGAATCAGACCATCGTTAATGTGACCTGGATGGAAATCTCTCAGGACAGAATACGAGGACATCTGGCAGGCTACAAGGTAACAATGGGAATAGAGGACCAGGAAGAAATGGGCTCATGAATGTTTGAATATTTCAAATAAAGATAAAGTATATTTTTAGACCTGATTTACTAAAGCTCTCCAAGACTGGAGAAAATACACTTTCATCAGTGAAGCTGGGTGATCCAGGAAACCTGGAATGGATCTGGTCCAGGATTCAAAACATTTGCTGGCAAATTACATTGATGGAGAAATCTATTGCAGCTTTTTCTGGATCACCCAGGTTCACTGATGAAAGTGTATTCTCTCCAGCCTCTCCAATATTACTATAATGTGTAGTGTCTTATGGCAGAGGCTATGAAAGTTAGAACTACAGTTCACATTTCTTGCATTTTTTAGTGCCTAGATGTGATTTTGATTTTTTCAGTGCTGATACTGTTTGTATCTGTGGTTACCCTAAACATAAAAGTTTGATTAATAGGGCCTATAGCATGTGTAGTAATTGTCACTAACTCATCAGAATTCATCTCTTAGTAGTCTGACTATTAAAAAATCTAAAAGGTTTTGGTGATTGGTGGCTATGGGTTACTACAGTGTAACTTTGTAACTCGGGGGAGCCCTTGAAATATTTTACAGAACTTCGGGGAACCCCTGCTAGTGTGGTGGCCAGTGAAAAGAATGGCTCTTACATTGCTGGTCATTGGGAGGAATGTCATTCTTACAGAAAGCCAAAACTATTATCTGGTATCTGTTAAACTGAACTGTCACAAATTGATCATTGCTTAAGGAACTCCTAGCAAACTCTGGAGGAACTCTGGAGTCTAAAGTTTTTTTCCCCCAAATGCCATTAAAGAAAAGCTCAAAAGTTTTCACTGTCTGCAGCTGGTTTACCAAAGCAAAAGTGCAATAGTTACAGTGCAAAAGACATAAGTCCATCAAGTTCAACCATGAGGGAAATAAACATATCCCAGATCTAAAACCCTATGGAAATAGTTGGTCCATAGTAAAATATACACATGTTTATACATTGGCATTAGACTTGTGCTAAAAATGAATGTGAAAGCAAAGTGTCAAGCCAAGGAAACCCACACAAACATAAAAAGGACATAGAAATGTAATGTAAATGGCACTGAGGTCTATTGCAAGCTCATAGTGCTAGCCACTAAGTCGAATATGGTCTTCATTTGACCCTATGTAAAACCAAACCCTATGTTGGATGTTCAGGTTGATTTTGCCTTCAGTCCAAACCTAAAACAGAAACACTACTGAGATGTAAAAATCCATTGCCACTGTACAAAAAAAATAAAAAAGTTTGGACTAGATAGTTGGATATACAATTTTCTAATCCTAATTTTATTATATCCTGTTGTATAGATTATTTACTGGAGAGTAAAAGGTCTTCAAGATGGAAATCCACACCATGGCCAACGCCATGTTCTATCATTTCCTGGCAAGAGGAACTGGGCTATAGTTCCAAAACTTCACCCGTTCAGTGAATATCAGCTGTGCGTAGCAGCATATAACACAAAGGGAGTCGGACCTGAGAGCTCCACAGTAACATTTCAAACACCAGAAGGAGGTAAGAATATAAGCAGTAGCTGTTTCTGGAACTTCCCGTATTCCTCTAGGTTTGTATGAAGGTGAAAGGGAGAAAGGTTTACAGCTGATGCTACATGCTTTAGTAAAAAATGTTTTCTATATTAGTCTTGATGATTGTTCTGACCAGGGCTGAAATTGATAGCAAATCCAAAATATTATAGCTGTCGCTATAATTAGTGGCGAGAGAAAATCTTCTAATAGGGACTGCTGTTCTGAGGACAACTGTTAGAGCACTCATAACCAATTTTTTCAAACTTGCCTACCCATCTTCTGTCTTTTGAATCCGTCACTACTTCCCACCATTACATATCTCCCCTCCTATTGTGTGATACTTCCCCCACTTCCTAGATTGTAAGCTCCTCGGGGCAGGGTCCTCTCCTCCTCCTGTGTCACTGTCTGTATCTGTCTGTCATTTACAACCCCTATCTAATGTACAGCGCTGTGTAATATGTTGGCACTATATGAATCCTGTTAATTAATAATAATAATATTACCTGTTTAAGGCCTAGTACCCATGGACCAATTTTCATGGCCAATCCCATCACTGGTCAAATTAAAATGATTGGACCTGAAGTGAATTTAACAGCTGACCAATTGAAAGCAATTTCAATCAAAAGTACACTACTCCTATTATGGATATGAATGATTGTTCAAATCCAATTATGAACTTTTTTCTGTCCTATGGTTCATCCTATTCTTACCACAAGACCAAAAATATTTCCTACCAGTGTATGCCATGTTTTGGGTCTTCCAAACGAGTGAAAGCCAATAATTCAATCAGATTAAGTGAAACATAGGCTATGGATCAGCTTGTTTGTACTAGGCCTGATTTCCCTCATTTTTAGAGAATTCTGCAGATCTTGGCATCTTGTGTACATGACATGAAGGTAAATCATTCAAATGGTACACAGAGAAGAAAAGGCAATCTGATTTTTAACCCTTCCATAAAATTACATTAACTATTTAATTAATATGATTACAGTTTAATCCAGTATTTCTTGGGCTTTTTAACATGGGGGAACCATTGAAATAACTTTTAGGTCTTTAGGAAACCCCTACTATAATTCCTTTATCTACAGATCAGACTTGGTCATATGTAAATCTGCATTTCACATTTTCAGGACTTATAGTAATATAAGAAAGGGCTCTATTTTGACTGGGCGGCACCAAGCCTGCACAAGGACCCACTGTTGGCTATATCTTTCATGTATACAATGTTCTAAGTTAGATGATTAATCAGTATGAACAAAAATAGGGAAGGAAAAGTTGGGGTTTGTTGGCAAAAAAGCTTATATTGTAATAAATGATTGTGATTAAAAGTCATATATGCCCTTGACCCATGGGTTAAATGAGTTCATTCAGACCACCTTGACTAGACAGGTATGTTCCCTGACTATACCATGGTAATGGTAAACATGGTTATTTTGTCTCCTACCCCGACGCGTTTTGCTGTCTGGCTTCCTCAGGGGATTTGTGGAGACTGTTAACAGGATGCGTAGTTGGTAGTGGTAGTAGTCTCTCTTAAGCCTGGAGGACCCCTTAAGGACCGCAATACCACTTTACCTATATACCACACTGGCAAACACTGTCTCAGCATCACGATAGCTTTCAGTTTTTGGAAAGTTGTGTACAGCACATTGTCAGTCCTAACCATCAGCCATGATTCGCCTGCATTGTGTACTGAAACACAAAACTTTTATTCTAAACCATAAGTATGTAAAAAAACAGGTTTTATGTAATTATTTCAATAGCATGTTGATTATAGGAGGGAGTAACCATGGATGAAAAAACTAAGTAGGTTAACCTTCTGCATTTAAAATACCCAGTAAATGTAGGCATATGTCAGTTCTCAGTAAATCTAAGAACTTGAACAGAATTTAGATGAGACCCAGGCTGGATTAAAGCAAGCTAGCTAAGATTGTAATTAGTGGATGAGTGTTTTCTTAGCAAGGGCTTTCTGAGAACTGGGTATAAATTTTCATTTTTTTACTTTTCATTTACAATTATACTTTTACTGAGGTTTTGATTTAGAAGTGGCATTTTAAATACATAATCTCTGGGTAAAAAAAAACACATTCTTGCCATACTTCTGTTCGAAATCTCATTATTTAACAGAGAAAGGCACACAATCTTAATACTTTGGGCTGTATTTAAACTATTTGCTCATCAATTCAGCTATCGGATCATGCACAACTATTTGGATCCCTATGCAATGTTCATTTCAATGCATAATAAAACTATATAAATATATACATACCGTACTATACTATACAGTAGTATATAGTATATATATACTAAATAAATAAAAATAAGACTCACACTGCCACACAGTGGCCAGTTATGAAACTACCATAGCAGTTACAATAGTAAATGCGATCACTTCCAACAAATAAAATGCCAAAACAAGGGCAAATTGATAGGAAAAGTATAAATATACATATTTTGTGCCAAAGACACAACAACCTCCTGTACACAGTAAATATCAATGCTGCAAAGGAATGCCCTTGAATACAAATAGTGCACAAAACAACCAGATTCTATTATGGAAATAATTTCAATAATTGTGCAAAATAAATATAATTTTGGTATTCAAATAGTATAAAATAGCCTGACAATAAATCATAGCATGTTTTGAAGGCTTGCTTATTTAAATCCTGAATTATTATGTAAGAGTCTAATTTGCAATTCTTCCAAATATTTATACCTCTCACCCAAGATTCACCCATTTTTTTCATACAAGAGTGATTAAAAAATAGGTAAATCTTGAGTTTGACATCATTTTTTTTTATTTATAAAATTAAATAGACCAATTGAATATCAAGCTTTCTAGACAGAATGACTGAAATAGATAATGTTGCAGTATTTTGAACATTCTTTTTTTTTCCTAGTTCCTGAACAACCACAGTATCTGCAAATTGCTAATTCTGATATGGAATCCTTCATGCTAACCTGGGAAGCACCAAAAAGGACCAACGGCATCCTGACTAGCTATGTCTTGTACTATCAGATGAGTATGTCTGTTTTTTTTTGTGACAACAATTTTGGTGTTTTGTTTAAAAATTGCAGCACATGGAATATAGGAGTTAATTTTTTGTTACAGTTTAAATACCAAAAATGTATATAAGAAGTGTGGAGCTGTCACATATGCTAACCAAAGGGTTTGTTTCAACAATAAAATGGAATACCACATTTAAATGCTGTGTGTATGTATATATGTATGTGTGTGTGTGTGTATGTATATAAATATATATATATATATGTGTGTGTATGTATATAAATATATATATATATATATATATACAGGTTGATCATCGAAAATCCGGCAATCGATAATCCGGTTCCTTCATTTTCAATACAGGGACTGTAGTACACTGTTTTGTCACTAATGTTTTGATGGCGCTGTTCTCCAGAAAAAGCTGTTAGGTCTTGCTTGCTACACTAAATATGTGTTCAGACGTCCCTGCTGCCTGCTCCCTTAAACTGTGCCAGATGTGTGCGGGTGCTGCGGAATTTTGGAATGTCTGGCACTTCTCAGGTCCGGAGGTTTCCGGATTTTTGAGCGTCAACCTGTATATATAATATGATATTAGGAAAGCTGTACAGAATTTACCAGCAGCCCATCAGAACCCCTATTTTCCTGGCAGTACTATAATGTTTAATAATTAAATGATATGTTGCAAAAGGTTAACACACTTTATTGCTCTCAGTAAACAGTAATCATATAGTCTTGATGATGCAAAATACCAGTTAAAATATGGATATCATATAAATTTGCACATCTTTAGCTTAAGCATACTAACTATGATAGATGATTGCTGAGGAATTGATATGGTGGGCAAATTGCAAATAGCTTGTTGCCATTTTTAAATTACTATTATTAACCTATGGTTCATTTCAGTACTAGTTTACAGCTGGGCACTCAGGACAGGATTAGGAAAGTGATGAAAGGTAAATTAATATATATATATATATATATATATATATATATATATATATATATATATATATATATTTATAAATATAGTTGTATATAGACCTATGGTTTATAGTGATAATCATTATTGAAGCATATCACTTGTAAGTAATGGACAAGTGGATGGAACCTATCATGTATTTTTATTGCTGTCGGGGTTTGCATATAGGTAAAATCCCATTTCTCGCACCCATGTCATTATTTACCCTTACATGTTGCATTTCATGGCCATTGTCACATAGAAAATAAGCAATATAAATGCTCTGTAACCAAGACAAAAACAGAAAAATATTACAGCTGCTCTAACCCAAAACCCTGGAACCCTGTCCAAAACTGAAATAAAAAAAAAACAATGACTGTCTAATAAATTCTTTCAGTGATTTCATTCTTTGTGTTTTTCAGTTAATGAAAGCAATGGAGTTGGTAACTTGAGTAATATTACTATAACTAATCTGAATGCTCTTAGTCAAAAAGTCCCTCGCCTTGAAGTTGGTACAAGATACAAGTTTTATCTGCAGGCGTGTACACGAGTGGGCTGTGGAAAACCTGTAAGTGAGGAAGGACTGACACTAGCACAAGCAAGTAAGTACCATAATGGACAATTAAGTGAACCTAAACAATTCTACAAATTTTTAAATATTGTTGTACATTTATCTAAAAGTAGTTCTTGTCATTCTATATCTTGATAATAGTATTTTTCAGACACAGATTCATGGAGTCTTTGGCTAAGTACACATGTGGAATAATTTTCGTTGGAAATGATCTTTCATCATCATTTCCAACGATGAATGACTGCACGATGCATGAACGTGTGCTGTACATACAGCACTGGTATGCTCTATGGAGAGGGGAGAATGATGGAGCGGCACCCCGCTGTGCTCTCTCCCCCTTCACTTTCATTACGATTGTTCGCCATCTGTCATCCGTGGATCTGCCAGGACGGTCGTTTAGACGACAGACTACAAGGACTGTACGAACGCCAGATTCTCATCCGGTATCAGCCTTTTATTGGATGAGAGATGGGTGAAAACCATTGTACATGTGCACGTAGCATTACTGTAGAGGGTCTCAGTATATCAGGCAATGGCAGCATCCCTGCTTATGGACTGCTTCTTCATTTTTCTTTTACTCTAGAGCAGCGGTGGCAATCCAGTGGTCTGCGGACCACTGGTGAGCCACAATAAAATTTTGGTTGAACCGCAGGCCATGTCTCCCATACGGATGGCAGGCTCAGGGCAGTGGGCAGACACAACCCGCCTACTCTCCCATAGCAGGCTAGGGGTGGGCAGATTCTGGTATCATGGGGTCACTCTGGGGGAAGTTTTTTCCCCATTGAGTGATACATGGCTCACTGCGCATGCGCGGTCCGGAGCCGGTAAATTTAGTGGTCCATGGGTCTGAAAAGGTTTGTGACCACTGCCCTAGACCATTGTTTCTGATCAGTCTGATTAGGTTTGTAGACCAGCAATTAGGGACATTAAAAACTCTGCCTGGAGTACACAGTATGATCTGCCTCTACATACATCTGGAATGTAGTGGGTTTTATATATATATATATATATATATATATATATATATATATATTCTGCATTTAATTACCTTTGTGTCTACACACAGCAGGTAAAAGTTTGTTGTGCATTTGGTTGGCCTTTACTTGATAAAATGTAAAGCACTGATATTGGAATGAAAAACCTGTAAGTGAGGAAGGACTGACACTAGCACAAGCAAGTAAGTACCATAATGGACAATTAAGTGAACCTAAACAATTCTACAAATTTTTAATTATTGTTGTACATTTATCTAAAAGTAGTTCTTGTCATTCTATATCTTGATAATAGTATTTTTCAGACACAGATTCATGCTGCTTCTTCATTTTTCTTTTACTCTAGAGCAGCGGTGGCAATCCGGTGGTCTGCAAACCACTGGTGGTCCACAATAAAATTTTGGTGGTCCGTGGCTCTGGCCAGGATCTTGGGGGGGGGGCACATCGGCCAGAACCGCAGGCCATATCTCCCATACGGATGGCAGGCTCAGGGCAGTGGGCAGACACAACCCGCCTACTCTCCCATAGCAGGCTAAGAGTGGGCAGATTCTGGTATCATGGGGTCACTCTGGGGGAAGTTTTTTCCCCATTGAGTGATACACAGCTCACTGCGCATGCGCGGTCCGGAGCCGGTAAATTTAGTGATCCTTGGGTCTGAAAAGGTTTGTGACCACTGCCCTAGACCATTGTTTCTGATCAGTCTGATTAGGTTTGTAGACCAGCAATCAGGGACATTAAAAACTCTGCCTGGAGTACAGTATGATCTGTCTCTACATACATCTGGAATGTAGTGGGTTTTTATATATATATATATATATATATATATATATATATATATATATATATTCTGCATATAATTACCTTTGTGTCTACACACAGCAGGTAAAAGTTTGTTGTGCATTTGGTTGGCCTTTACTTGATAAAATGTAAAGCACTGATATTGGAATGACCTACCACAACTAGAACAGAAGTATTTCAGCAGTTCCTGTCAAAGTGATGTCACTTCCTTCACTGTAAAGCACCTTTCTCTACTTCTAGCAGGTCTTTGCAACATACAAAGTTAGATGGTGGTGGTGGTGATGATGAGGGATTTTTAATATTTTTTATTACATAATTAAAGGAAAGAATTGCTCTATCTCAGCCCCATCAGTGCCATCAGCCCCACCAATGATCCCCCCAACTCCTTCAGAGGGTAGGTTTTTTCCCCTCTACCCCTCGTCTTGCCTTGTTGTAATTATTCTATGACGTTCTTTTACTCCAAAGTAAATCAAGGTATAAATTCTTTTTTTTCTGGAAGCCTTCTGGCCAGTTCATTGACATCACAGTTCTTTCTTTTGCTCTTGGGGTATCCTTCCTCCTGGGCAGTATTTAATGCCATGTAATCTCAATGCTGTCCTGTCCAGGCCAATGTAATGGCAAATTTCCAAAAGGTTTGTCAATGAAGGTTTGAGCTCACAAGAAGAGGGTTTATTGGGCTATATAATTCAATACTTAAAGCTGGTGGCTTCATTTTGGGAACAGAAGGTACTGAACAACTCAGGATTAAAGGTGAATATTACATCCACAACATTTTAACTACTGGCACACAAAAGTTAAAAGGTAAATGTGGGCTTTAAATAACAACATAAATAATAAAGATGTATATCACCTGAGTTTAAAATAAAATGCCACAAACAAACCACAGAGCTCTTTTATGGTAAATATTAATTTTGAGATTTAACAAGGACCACCATGGTGACAGACCATATAGATCCCAGCCAGTCTATCTCTAATTATAAGGTTAGTACAATGGGATTGAAGTAGATGTGCCACACCCAATAATAACTACAATTCCATACAATGCCCCTGATTCATCAATAAAATCCGCGCTCGCTGGAAGCGCGAAAGTACGCGCGGCCATCGATCGCGGTTTACCGCGGTCCGGTCCTTCACTGTAAAGCACCTTTCTCTACTTCTAGCAGGTCTTTGCAACATACAAAGTTAGATGGTGGTGGTGGTGATGATGAGGGATTTTTAATACTTTTTATTACATAATTAAAGGAAAGAATTGCTGTATCTCAGCCCCATCAGTGCCATCAGCCCCACCAATGATCCCCCCAACTCATTCAGAGGGTAGGTTTTGTCCCCTCTACCCCTCGTCTTGCCTTGTTGTAATTATTCTATGACGTTCTTTTACTCCAAAGTAAATCAAGGTATAAATTCTTTTTTTCTGGAAGCCTTCTGGCCAGTTCATTGACATCACAGTTCTTTCTTTTCCTCTTGGGGTATCCTTCCTCCTGGGCAGTATTTAATGCCATGTAATCTCAATGCTGTCCTGCCCAGGCCAATGTAATGGCAAATTTCCAAAAGGTTTGTCAATGAAGGTTTGAGCTCACAAGAAGAGGGTTTAATGGGCTATATCATTCAATACTTAAAGCTGGTGGCTTCATTTTGGGAACAGAAGGTACTGAACAGCTCAAGGTAAATATTACATCCACAACATTTTAACTACTAGGACACAAAAGTTAAAAGGTAAATCTGGGCTTTAAATAACAACATAAATATTAGGGATGTATATCACCTGAGTTTAAAATAAAATGCCACAAATAAACCACAGAGCTCTTTTATGGTAAATATTAATTTTGAGATTTAACAAGGACCACCATGGTGACAGACCATATAGATAACAGCCAGTCTATCTCTAATTATAAGGTTAGTACAATGGGATTGAAGTAGATGTTCCACACCCAATAATAACTACAATACCATACCATGAATCACTGGTGCTGGTACTAGTCCAGATTTCAGATCACACAGGAAAAAAATAGTATTTATAGTTTTCTAATGGTTTGATTCATTACTGTAACAACTAACTTCTTAAGAGCAAGCTACAACCCTTTTACAGTTTTATTTATTTTCATAAGTCAATGCATGTCAATGCATGCAATGAACACAAGTGCATTATGAGTTTTAGTCGATGGCTTCTCTCTGTTCCCTACGGAACATATAATGACCAGAGTGAAAATCCCTGCAAAGTGAAGTGAAATCTCCTGTTATAAAAATTTTCACCATTTTTTTTTGGGGGAGATTTCTCATTCATTCTATTCCATCACTTTGTGTGCCAATGACAGTGATTAGCAGGTCAAACAAAATAGGTGAATCATCCTAGTGGGGGGCTGTACAAAATTGACTCCGGGGTTTTAATACATCCTTTCTCTATCCAAAACTCAAAAAATATTGGCTTAGGAGATACTTTAAATAATCAACTTGGACAATCAGCATGTGAAACGGCTTTCCTGGAATAGTACCAGTAGTTACAGGAACACATTACATGTTACAACATTACAATAAATCAGGAGGTGTTTGGTAAAAAAATATGATTAGTATGGAGCAAAGGATAATGGTAAAATGGTAAAATAGTTTTAAATCTTGTCTAGACACCTTATGTAAGTTTAAAGATAGTTTCTGTTTTGTTTTTTGGTTTTTTCATTTTAACAATGAGTAAACCTCATCAGTGGTGTCCATTACATAGTTACATAGAAGGTTAGGTTGAAAAAAGACATAAGTCCATCAAGTTCAACCACTAAGGAAATAAATATATCCCAGATAAAAAAACCCTATGGACATAGTTGATCCAGAGGAAGGCAAAAAACCCCGGGTACAATTTGCTCCAACAGGGGAAAAAATTCCTTCCTGATTCCATGAGGCAATCGGATGTTTCTGGGTCAGCAGTGTCTACATCTATTGGTGTACCCATTCAGCACCTACCAATATGTTGAATGAAAGTTACTATATTGTCAATGTTATTAGCTAAACAGAACACATCAGCCTCAGGTGTGCAATGATGTTTATACATTTCCAAGGAAATGCTGAGTTTGCTTTCATCTTATCCTAAGCTGGGTACATACATGCAATAATTGTCGTTGGAAAGGATCTTTCACGGTTTTCCAATGACTAAGGACTGCACAATGCATGAACGAGCTCTGTACATACAGCACCGTTCTGCTCTATGGAGAGGGAAGGGGGAGAACGACAGAGCAGCACCCTGCTGTGCGCTAACCCCCTTCACTTCCATTACGATCATTCGTCGTCTGTGGATCCGCCAGGACAGTCGTTCGGACGATGGACGACGGGCGCTGTACACACGCCGGGCGCACGTACACACGTCCAAGCATTGGACATGTGTAAGTAGCTTTACAAGTCAGGGATAAGCAAATGTTATATAAATACAAAAGGCATGTGCATTCTTAATTGACTTTTAGCAAGCTTTGTATTTTTTTCTGTTCAGTAATCCAGCATGGAACTTTGCTTTTGTGCAGTGCTTTCTGTAATAAAGACCAGTCACTACTGTACTCCCCCTTGCACAGAGTGACTGGTCTTGTGCCCACCTCCCACAGCTCTGCTCCCTGCTATGTGAAGCACAGTTATTGCAGGGTTACCTGGGTTTGCAAGATCATTTTGTAAACATTGATAGATATGTTTTTGGTTTTTAAGGAAAAATTTTATATATATAAACATTTTTGTAACTGTAGGTTTTCAGCACTCCAGCAGTGCAGGTTGGGGGTAGCTGATCAGTGGCTAAGAAGAAATACCTCTTTTGCTGCATAGTAATCCCCAGTGAATTATTGTGCTTTTTGTAAAAGCTGAACTGAAAACTAATATAAAAGACGCAAAGTAACGCAGCTCTAAATTCTAAACACAGACAATTAATTCATATATTAATATGAATTTCTCTTCATATCAGCATCTTGCAGTCCTTTTATACCAGAACACAGAATTGGAGAGGGAGGTGCAGCACAAATGATCAGTCGCTTGTTACAAGAAGCAATATATAAAAAGCAGAGTGACATCTGCTACTTTTTCTTTTGTTGCTCTATTAAAGTCTGGGATTGGATTGGGGTTGGCGGGACTGTAATTGATAATGAACAGTAGCAGCAAAATTTGGGTCTGAGTATGTCAGAGCTGTGTAAATCTCCGCATTGTTTCCACCTATAAATCTGCTTTAATAAATGCATTTTGTCTATTATTATTATTATTACACAGTATTTATATAGCACCAACATATTACACAGCTCGTTACAACGTCCATGGTCATGTGACTAGCTGTCCCTAAGAGGAGCTCACAATCTAATGCCCCTACCATAGTCATATGTCATTATTACATTCTAAGGTCAATTTTGGGGAGAACCTAAATAACCTAACTGCATGTTTTTGGAATGAGGGAGGTAACGGGAGTACCCGGAGGAAACCCACACAAACACGGGGAGAACCTGCAAACTCCATGCAGATAGTGTCCTGGCCGGGATTTGAACCTGGCCAGAGTGCTAATCTCCGGGCCGCCATGCCGCCCTTATGAATTTAGCAATTTGCATGAAATTCATCTTAAAGAATTTGCGATTAGCATAATTCATTTAAAACATTTTTTTTGAAAGGGCTCTGTTTAAAATGGATATTAGTGTTCTGCTTTTCAGCCAATCCTTGGTCATTCCTAAGGTTTTGTTTTGGCAGCTGGTTAAGTTGCCATGTGGTTAAAGTGCACCACTGATTGGCATATTATGGCACCCAGGAGCAATAAAGGTTTACAGGGTTTTTCTAGACTTTATCAAATGTTTGAAAACATCTATAGGAGTAGTATATGTTTTCATTTTTAGCAAGAGAATCCATTAAATGGTATTTACTATTGTATGTGGAATCATTACTTGTACGGTACAATATCATACTCTACTTTTGTCCCATATGAGGCACCCAGAATGTACAAAATGATATCATTTAGAACATTGGCTCAAAGATTCTTTTCTTTTCCAGGGTTCTCTAGTATTCCTTTCTCTCCATCTCGCACTCCTGCTTTCGCTGCCAAAGTTCCTGCTATAGGTTTGTGCTGATCCCTGTTATGTGTCCAGTGATGTGTTTTTCTTGCTTTTTCAGTTCTATATTAGATTGCTAAAAAGTGTCTCGCTTTATTTTTTCTTTCTCCTTTTTCTTCTCTGCTGAACTAACCTGATTTTACTAACGATTTAACATGTAAATCAAGACTGACGACTAAGAAGTTTGGAGATAGGAGCTGACTGAACCATCTCTTGGTTTCTGAAATGTTGTTTCTCTTGTTCTGCCGTCCTTTATGTTTATTTACTGTTTGTCTAAGATTGTCTTTTGAGTTCTGATAGCACCCAAAAACACAATAAAGGCCATAGGGGTATGTCAAGTTAAATCTAAGGCCAGACAAATGAGCAGATCTGCTGCCAATTTGGACAATTTGATTGATATTCTGATCTGTAACTGATTTACTAGAAGTCCCTACAACTGCATGTACAAGATTCTGCCCCTCTAATCACATAAAATAATGTGTTTAAAGAAGCCTGTCACAAGTCAAAGCAATTGTCAACAGACAGTTGTCACAAGAACCTATTGAAAAATTGACACTCAACTCATATTTCAGCAACAACTGTAAAAGTTTGAATTTACCCTGACACATCACATCTCACATCAAAATCTATATATTAGTGTATAAGGAAATACGTTTTAATGTATCATAAAGCAAACCTCTGTTCTTCATTAGAGAAATATGTAGGCCACATATGTTTACCTTTTCTAAAAATTAAAAAATTATCAGTCACGTTATTGCTTTGGCTTCAGTGCTTTACAAATGACGTGGAACAACAGGCTAGATCAGGGGTCAGCAAACTTTTTTGGCTACTAGGCCATTTTAGGAGATCAAGAAGGCACACTAGGCCGGACTCCACCAGGAACGACCCTGAAAGGAAATCCCTCACCTCTGCAATGCATTTGAAGGTGAGGAAATAACAGCATAACAAGCAGCCTCAAGAGCCCCATGCGGCTCCGGAGTTGCGGGTTGCCGACCCCTGCCAGCCGGATCGGCCGGGGGGAGTTAGGCCGGAATGGACTACCAGCTAGGCCATTTCTGGCCTAAAGGCCAGAGTTTGCCTACCCCTGGTCTAGATTGTTCCAGCTCTATGACTTTCATATTTTTACTAAGCACCTACAATTTACAGATTAACGTTCCCAGCCATATGTCCCAAAGTAGCAAAAACCTAGGTTCCAGTTAGCAGACTACGTCTGTCAGACCAGGCTGTCTCCATTCATCAGCATGGTCCCCAATCATATTATCAATATGACAACACTGGGATGGTGATCATTTAAAGTTTTTGTAGTAAGGAAATCTTTTTTAGCTCCAAACAGAACCCTTTTTCTGCACATTGAGCACACAGTAGGTTTTTTATTGGTGCTATATGTACCACTCAAAATACAGAAAATTACTTTTAATGCACTGACAAGTCACTTTTAACATTGTCTGTATGATTACATATATCATATATTTTATAGGGCGAAGGAGAACACAGATTAGCTACAGGTTTAAGTTAAATAAGTTTTGGGAAAGTTGCCATGCATACCCAGGTTCCTTTGGAGATTAGTCAAACTTCATGATAGATCTAACAAACATGGAACAAATAAACACAACTTGCATAGCAATATTTGTTGTCTGCTAATATTTTGTTGGGTTTAATTAGTTGGGTAGAAGGGACTATTGCAACATTATAAATACTCTTTAAACATTCTATTGATACATTTATGTATTAACTTTTTTGTATTTATTTCAAATGCAGCCTATGCTAATGCACCCCACAGCCTGTCTTCACAAGGATGGTTCATCGGACTGATGTGTGCTGTTGCTCTTTTGACTCTACTAATGCTTGTTGCCTGTTTTATACAAAGAAACAGAGGGGGGAAATATGCAGGTAAAAGTTAAATTTCAGATAATACATTATTCATTATACCATTTGCTGTGGACACATTAACCAAGAGCTATGCCAGGTATAAATCTGACTTGAGCAGAACCAATTGCTTTTATTTCATAGCAAAAAGCAATGCGAGCAATAAAGTGTAGAAACCCATAGAATTACTGATGAAAGGTGATTTGTTGCTGAAGATAACTGTATAACTCTTTTATTTACAATGCCTCGCGTTACAAACTTCCAGTTCCAAAAATGTAATGATGTAGGTAACAGAAACCAATTGGTATCACATATTTATCAAATGTAAAATCCTGATTATTTTATATTTAGTTCTCTGCATAATACAATATAGTGATTTTAGTCCTTGCAGTAGTACTGCTGTTTGTGATTAATGCTGAAATTCTGGGTTTAATCCCCATAGAGGACAATTACAGCTTTGCATAATGCACTTATGTTTGCACTGGTTTTCTCCAAGTGCTCCAGTTTCCCCCATACAACCCACAAATATACTGGAATATTATTTGAATTTCAACTAGTGTTGTGTTTGTCTATATATATATATATATATATATATATATATATATATATATATATATATATATATTTTTATACAGTATGGATAGTGAATAAAGGTAAAGTGATATTTGTGTCCCTGCTATATTAAATTAGCAAAATAAAACACTGATAAAATGTGGATCAAGCAAAATCTGGTATAATACGACAAAGAAAATAACAAACATTTGTTTATTTTGCTTTCAGTGAAGGAAAAGGAAGAATTACACCCTGCTGAAGTTGAAGTTGAAGTACAGTCTATAAAAGAGCAATTTTTTGATGACATAAGGTATGTGTTTTCATTAATACATTTTATTAACACATTTTTCTTTTCAATTTTTTATTAACTAGGTGAATTATCACCTTGCAAGGTAGCATTCACTTAGCATAACAAAAAAAAAGGTGGGCATTTTTGCTGACTTTAAGGGTCATTTCAGACCTGCAGTGAGTGTCAGCTTTTGGCCGCTGGCTCAACCACAGCTCCAATCTCCCATTCAAGTAAAAGGGAGCACTTGGCACCCTTTATTTTACACAGAATGCTGTATACATTTGGCTGCTGTGGTTGTGGTCTGAAGATGTTGTGCAAATGTTGCTTATGGTTCTGTTTGCCTCTCCTGGCATCACAGCCACAGTAATGTACATCACTACATATTATGTTGGAACTATATAAATACTGTTTATTATTAATAATATTATTAATTACAATTTCATACTGCATGTTTGAAATTGGCCTAACCTTCCAGTCATGTGAAAGCAAAAATTGTTTGGTTTACATTTCCTTGCAAATATCTGGACGTGCCCCAGTGTGTGGGAGAGCTCATAAGTGGAAGACGAGCGCTGTACACACGCCAGATTCTCGTCCGATATCGGCCCTGAGACGATTATGAGACGAGAACCATTGCACGTGTGTACGTAGCCTAAGTTGCTTGAGAGACTCGGCACTCCTGTGTGTACAGCCATACATAGATTTATTTCTGCAGTATTGCTAATCTCAAGAGATTTGGGGTAAAATTTGGTGTTGTCACTTCTGTGCTGCTCACTGTTTATCTTCCTGGATGCTCTGAAGTTACTGAGTGATCTATTCAGAAAATCAGAGCCCTTCTGTGCACAATATATATATATATATATATATATATATATATATATCCGAAAGGGACTGCCTAGTTTTTATCTTACACTACAGAACTATTAAGCTAGGTACACACTTGCAATATTTATCATTATAAAACAAACGACTAACGATTATGCACAAATATTTTGAACAATCATATTGTGCACAGTTCTGTACATGTTGTAACAATACGATCGTTCAAATATAATCCACCAATATGTACACACACCAGATATGAGCGTTTGAATGATGCAGGAAGTGACATGTAAAGGAGAAAGTGTTCTACAGAACCATCCACGATCACTGAACGATCGTACACACAATAGATAGTGAACGATCGTCGCTCAATCAGATCCACCGGGGCAGTCATTCGTTTTCAGCGAAATTCCTCATTCGTGGGCGTTGTTGGTCAGTCATTGTGCACTTTTTTGACAACGCTTATCAGACGATCAGTCGTTAGTTGTTCGTTTCCAACGATAATTATTGCAAGTGTGTATGCAGCTTTAGTTTATGTGACGATAAACAGACAATGAAAAATCGAGTGGTGGCATTCAGCAAGGTGAAATTGGGAGCTGTGTACATTGTTTTTTGGCAAGCATCAGTAGTTCTTTTTCTATACTTGTAGGGCATTTAAAAAATTAAATACGGGGAATGTATTCAAGTACTGCATATGTTTTTTTACTTTGCCCCTGACATATGGTTTAGGATAGAACACACATCACTGCCCCAGTAAATTGTGACATATCTGAGCAGACTAGCCTGTTTGGCAAGGTACAGGAGTTCTCATTGCAGCTGTGAACCCTTACTGGAATTATAGTTGGCTAAACCACTGTGTATTATAAACAATCACTATTATTTTAAAACTTGTTTATCCCCTTTTTCCATCTTTCTTTGCATCATAGTGCTGCTGATTTCCTGCAGCTGTTATCTGTCTACAAACTATACCCCTGAGATAGCTGAACTGTATTTGCCATGGTGCGCTTTCCGAGAGTGACAACAGTGAGCTATGCCTGAGTAATTAATTAGTGTTAAAATAGCTACATGTTGTCTCCATTGGAAGCCCATGTGACAAAGCAGATGAATAGAATGTTCTCCCCTTTATCTGGAAAAGCCTTGACAAGGGCCTTCATGGTTAGGTGACCAAAATCATTTTAATAATAACTACAAATTTAAAAATAAAGAAAACAACATGACTAGTGTTGAGCGAACCGGTCTGTACCAAACTTTACGATTTTGAGTACCCGGACTCGAACCTGAACTTTGAGCCGAAGTTCGGCCGAACTCGGCGAACCCGAACTTCCAGGTGTTTGCTCATCCCTACCCACTAACCATTAATATTAGTGTTGAGCGAATCCGAACTGTAAAGTTCGGGTCCGTACCAAACTTTATGATTTTGGGTACCCAGACCTGAACCCGAACTTTGAGCCGAAGTTCAGCCGAACTCGGCGAACCCGAACTTCCAGGTGTTTGCTCATCCCTACCCACTAACCATTAATATTAGTGTTGAGCGAACCCGAACTATAAAGTTCGGGTCCGTACCAAACTTTACGATTTTGAGTACCCAGACCTGAACCCCGAACTTTGAGCCGAAGTTCGGCCGAACCCGGCGAACCCGAACCTCCAGGTGTTCGCTCATCCTTAAACATGACCATTTTGAAGCTTTTAATGGTGGTTGATTGTGTGATTGTTGTACATGATATGTTTACATATAACTTTGTTTTCTCTACATTGCAGTGATAAGAAAGCAATAAATGGAAGTATGGACTCAGTAAGCCTAGACATTAAAACCTTAGACAGCGTGGACAGCCTTGTTCAGTATAGTGATGGTGAACATAGCCATTTCAATGAGGATGGTTCCTTCATTGGTGCATACAGCGAATCCAAGGACAAAGGTCCAGACGAAGAAACATCAGTTCGGCATTTCCGCTCCTAAATAAGACTCAACATTTAAGAAAGCGTTAACTTCTGCTCTACACTACACCAGGATCAAAGCAGAATCTAAAAAAGGGGATTACCCAAAAGAGCTGTGGGACATCCAGTCACCTTACCTTTTGTAACCATCAAGCATTATCATTTAAATGAAACTTGGGCTGTGAAAAGTACTAAGCTGGTTTTCTGGCCGCCTCCTGAATATACTAACTATCTGGCTCCTTTTGGATTCAGTACATTCAGACCAAGAACAAGTGCATAGACAATGAAGACATAACTCCTAAAACTCATACTGATTCCAGATCAATATTTGAGAAATTGTTGGAATTATTAATATGACAACCCAATCAGCATTTTTAGGAAGGAGAAGTCAGAAAGGCGGCTTTTTACCAGTACAGGTTTTCTGGAATTATTTAAATTTGAAGGACTGGATCATCGATAACCATTGCTCCATTCTTACCAGAAGCCTGTAAGTTATCTGTAACTGCTAGGAACAATCACTGCTGGGTATGAATATCAGAGCTTAGTCTGATTCAGATTTTTAAGGATCAAGGCAAAGACTTAAAGCACCAGCAATCAGTCTCAATGCATGAAAACATCTCACTTCTACATATTACATTTTCTCATGCAGTTTCCAAAAGCAACATATGTCATATACATTCCAAATACATTTTTTAATCCAGCTTTACAGTGATTGCAAAGTGCATGATGGTGTTTTTAAACATATGCAATCAGAGTTTCTAATCAAATTAAATATCCCTCAAAGTACCACTCAAATGAGGCATTTCTAATTTTATAGGATCTTGCTTGAATGTATGTGGTATGCTCCTATGATCATCTTCAATTTGCATTGTGTAGTTGTCTAATTATTTTATCTCAGAATGTGGAAGGTATTCCATCAACGTTGTTACAATCATTTTGAAATGGCAATTACCTTGGAAAACAAGGTAGGTTTGTGGTAATATTGCAAGAGATTGAAAAATAATTGAAAATGAAAAGCAGTGAATATGACAATAACATGTACAGACAGCACTCATTAGGATCTACATAAATATAGAAAGGGACAGTGCTGGTTAAACACGTGTGCCCAGTTTTGGTGTTATGTAGCAATAAGCAATGACAAAATTAAACAAAGTATCAGCCCATCAGATGGCCTCAAACAATAGCCCAGATTTCCAAGTCAATTACACACTGGAAATGATTACGGAAATAATCTTGAGACTGATAATGTTTTTCTAAGCATTCACCCGTGTTACTCAGCATGATACAACCTAATAACTATGCTCTCTGCATTCCTTGAATTTATTTACTTCGCTCCGGTATGTAGATTGACAAGTAAACATACACATACACTCAACTATGAATTTGCTGTTAAACAGCATGCCATATGCCATGGGTTGATAGAAAAGTACCTTGTGTTCAAGTGTTGTTACTATAATGTGCCTGACTACATATCATATTTTAAATGTATTAATAAGGCTAATTTAGAACCCATTTGCAGATAATGATGTACAGAATAAACATTATTCCTATGGGTCATATTGCCAATGTTTTCACCCAATAATAATACAACTGTACCTAAGATTTGCACTTTTTAACTTAAATGTTTTTTTTTAATTTTAGATCAAAGTTGTATGACCCTTTGACAGCTTTCCTAACCATTTTACCCCTAAGCAACACCTAAAATAATTTACAGGTTTTAGGTAACCAATTTATTGGGGGTCAGTGGGAAAAAGCCTCTTAAGTTGGTGGCCTGTGTAGAAAATACCACCTCTCTTTACAGTGGTAGTTAGAATACTACCTTTGTAGATAACTAAAAACATCATTAGAGTCATGTAGCCGGCTCAAGTGGTGTTGGCTCCACAATTATGCAGATATCATCCAATGGGAGGTCAATCAGCTAGAATTTAAAGAATCCCGGCAACTTCTGGAGGAACCCTGGCTGCTTTAGGGTAAAAGCATTAAAAACAAAATCTACCAGTGTTAACTTTCAAAACCAATGGGATATCAGCAGGTCAATAAAATAAATGTCATTTGCTAGGAACAACTAACTTTTTTATGTTATTTTATGTTTTGGAGAGGAGAGAAACACAAAACATTGTTACAACATGAAACAACTATATGGAATTTACATTTCTTATAGAAAATAAAAGAAGACCTTGGCAGTATGGTAATCCATAGGGGAAGCAGCCTAATTTACAAGGCTTTGAAATAATTTAAAACAGAAACTGCACAATTCATTACAATCAATTATTCCAATGTCTTTTCTTTTTTGGAAATGTGTACATACTATAGAGACACAATTAATATATTTCTCAAAGAACGCAGAGCACCAGTTCACAGGTTAGCAGAAAATTAACCGAATATTAGTATATTTACCATATAACCTTGCCATATATGCCAAGCAGTTAAAATGTATGTTCAGCCAGAGAATGTATGTAGAACAACCAGGGAAATGGATCTAAATGCCACTGTATCTGGAGAGTTAGATAATATGGTAAACATGAACTTGGTGGGCTGACTGGCTAATTGTTGATTTCTATCATTGTTACACCAGATTGTCTTGTGGTTCTGTTGCTGACAATGAAGTAGTAAGTCCAAACAAGAAACCCTACAGGATGTCTTCATAGTCTTCAATAAGAACATTTACCATTGCTAAAGATCTTGCTTTATACCAGCTGGAGTTACATGGGCAAATGCACAAATTTCAACCTGTATTAGGACCACCACTGCACCACCTGGTGCATGGCCATGATGACATAGACAGCATTAGGTTTAGTAACTGAAGGAGCTTTAGATGCTTTTTGGTATCCAAGAGATGGTTCAAGGTTTCAATTGCTTTCATTGTTTGCAATTTGTGTATTTTTTAAAGTATTGTAAATAAAATATAATACCAATGGTTTGTATTCATTTGTATTTGTGTGCAGTTGTCTCAAGTTCCAGAAATGCTTCAATACGACCCCGTTAGCATCCTTCACATTTTACAAAAAAAGAACAGACCTTGCAGCTAAAATGCAAGCTTCAATACTTTAATTTTTTCCTCACCTCTTTCACATTTTCCACAACTTCTGCCATCATCCTTCTGGAGGATATGGTTAATGTAATGTATTCCAATTCTCCCTACAAAGATGCTCCTATCACTGTGCTGCAATCACTTCTTTATTTAGAGAACTCACTACAGAAGATGGATTCAGAATAACCTCCTGGGCCGTTCATTTCTGTCTGGATTTATATGTGTAAAAGCAGTACATTGTCTTTTATGAAAATGTATTTTACATTGTAGGCAGTTTTTTTTACATTTTTCTAATTCTTAGGCATAACCCACCGAAATATGTCCAAACAAGGGTCTGAGTATATTAAAGTTTGAAACACAAAATCATGTCAAAATATTAAATTAAATTTATTGAATAAAAAAAAGTAAAAATCCTATCTTTTCCCCTTTACATGTGCATTTTTACAGCTTTTATGCAACCTTTCAGCAGTTGCAAAATTTGCAGGAATCTAATATCCCCAAACTATATAGAATAGGACAGACACTAAACCGTAGCCAGTGGACTTGGCAGTAGTAGAATCAGTGCCAAAAAAGTGAAAGTAGAAAATGCTCTCGGAGTCTCCATTAGCACTTGCAAGTCTTAGAAGAACTTCCAATTTTTTCCATGAAGCAAGTGGCTTATTCTCCACTCAATAAGTTAGTTTAACATTTATTTCGTTGTTCAAATAAAATGAAAAGAAAAATCAGGGCGGACAAAAAATCGGATGCAAAGTGCACTACTACATAAGCACCCTGGACCTTCCTCAGCCAACAGGTACGTATTGCAGTGTACAATGGAGATAATATATATATATTTTGTCAATAACACAATCTTGCAACTTTAAAAACAACAATTGTTAACACATTAAGAACTACGGCTTTTTGTATAAATGTATCTATATTGAACATTTTATATTTGAAAAAAGAAAACTTAACAAAAAATCAGTACTACAGACAATATAAAGAACAATAGCTAATACAAAAGGAACCACTGAGCATTGTAAGTTCAGGCAATACAAAGAAAAAAGTGCATATAATAGCCCTCCACCCCCACCTGAGAAGCAGCTTTACATATTCTGTATATCATTTTTGTTTGTAGAAAATGGCTAAAGGGCACTGTGGACAATTGAGGATATTTATTTTATAAAGATGCTATACAATGGATGGGTGATTGTTATTCTGCTGTAAAGTAAGTTAGACCAGACTGTATGGCTGGATTACCAATATGCAAATCTTCCTTTTTAACCAGAGAGAAAAGGAAATGGCGGGTGGAGCAAACTAACCATTACATAGAATTTGCTGAACATCAAGAAAATAATTTAGAAGCTTGAGAATTTTCACTAATCCCAAACAGGATATAAGTAAATGAGTGAATTTCCAGATGAGGTGTTTGTGAAGATTCCTGGAGTTTCAATTAACTAGGCCATGGAATATAGAAGCATCAATCTATGGTATGATATTCTGGGAGGTAACTGCCACTCTCCCTTTATAGGAACAAAGCTTAGGCTACATACACACTTGCAATATTTGTTGTTGGAAACAAACAAATAATGACAGATCGTTTATTAACCTCCCAACCGTTAAGCCCGTACTTTTTCGTATTAAAAAAAGTTGCAATTATCGATAACCCTGTACTTTTCTCACTCCCCACTTACCTGGTCCCGCTGTGCTCATCCAGCGTCGTCCTCCAGCGTCGATCTCCCTCTCCAGCGTCGGGTGCCGTCTCCTGGTCCCGCTGATCGTCCCGCGTCGTTCTCCTTCCAGCGCCGGGTGCTCTCTGAAACAAGAAGCCGGCCGGCGGAGGAAAAAAAACAGCCGGCCGGCTTCTTGTGCGTGCGTACGTGCGCGATGACGTTGGCGCATTTGCCGGAAATTCAAATTGAAACTCATTCATTCATTTTGTATTGGATTGGATACAGGAGTTTGTATTCAATCCAATACAAAATGAATGAATGAGTTTCAATTAAAAATAAATACAAAGTATGTATTTTGTATTGAATTGAATACAGGAATTTGTATTCAATCCAATACAAAATGAATGAATGAGTTTCAATTAAAAATAAATACAAAGTATGTATTTTGTATTGAATTGAATACAGGAATTTGTATTCAATCCAATACATAATGAGAGTTTGAATTTTGTTCTCATTTTGTATTGGATTCAATACAAAGTCCTGTATCCAATCCAATCCAAAATAATAGAAAATATATTTATGTGGTTTTGTCTATAGGTATGTGACGGACACTAGGGAGGTGTTTTAGAAAAATATATTACTATACAGTATACTGAATTATCGCATTTTCAGTATTTTTCATTTATTTATGTATTCTTGTTTATGCTGAATTTTGTGTTTTTCCTTTAATTTTATTAAAAGTTATTTTTTTTTTTCTTTTTACATGATTGTGTGTTTCAAACATTTTTTCTATTCATTATATCTACTAGACCCCTGTTCAGACATATTTCTGTAAGTTACAGGTCTACAATTTAAAAAAAAAAAATTCATGAAAACCTGTAACGCTTTTGGTACAGAAATCTAGACATCAGTGTAACGCCCAGGTGGTTAATCGTTAACAAAAAAAGTGCACAATGACAGGCCAACAGTACCGATGAACAAGGGATGTCGGTGGAAACGAACGACCGTCCCGTTGTGTGTGCAGTCGTTCAGCGATCGTGGATGGTTCTGTGCTACACTTTGTCCAGTGCACGTCACTTTCTGCATCGTTTAAACGATTATATCTTGTGTCCATACATTTATGCTGGATTATATTTGATCAATCATATCATTACAGCATGTACAGAACCCTGCACTACGCAATCGTTCGAAATATTAGTGAATAATAATGATTCTGATCTGGGGTTAGTCGTTCGTTTTCGAATGAGAACTATTGCATGTGTGTACCTAGCCTTAGGGAGATATTAAATGTCTTTGAAAATGGTAGAGGTTTGGTACAAGGCCTCACTGTAGTATAGTGCAGCGGTCGCCAACTTTTCGGACCTCACGGACCACGAAATTCATAATTTTAAACCCGCGGACTAATATTAAGAATTTATATAAAAAGATAAATACATTTGTAAAATAATGATCTCCCTAATGGTGCTGACAAGGACTGTGGCGGCTCTGAATCATTGATCAGCTCACAGTTAAGTGAAGTATTACAATTGTTACTATTATCATTAGTTGTATTATCTTTGGTATTACTAAAGAAATGCAAAATATTAGTTTGCTTTTTCTCACTCATTATGGGTTTATTTCATTCTAAGACCTTTATGGTGTATGAGGAATTAACAATTAGAATTACACACGTTGAATCTCCTTTACCGACACACCCTCACAATTTCCTGGTTACCCGCTTTGCTGAGGCAGACATCTTTCTTTTCCAATTCTGCTCAGCCACTGAGGAAGAGGTTAAATGGTCCAACCCATGCTCACAACATTAAGTGAAGCTTCCTCAGTTCCGTCACAGGAGGGGAAAACTAACTAGAACTGAACATGGTAATGGGTTCACTTTTCTAGCAGCCATTTGTGATGCTCCTGCAAAGTCCACTAGCTGTTGCTAGGCAACTTCCCCCATAGGACAAAAACTAAACTGATTTTCTGCCATTTTTTTTTAATTGCCTCTTTAGCACGGTAAAAAAAGATGGTATTCTATGCTTCTGGGATTGTCGGATCCCAGTCGGCGAAGATTGGCTCCGGCTGTCAGCCTGTTCAGGTTTCTGCATGCAGTTTCTGATATAAAGGGACAGGTAGTGCAAAGATTAGGTGCAGTATATAGTCTGGGCCCAGGGCCTAAAGCTATGTACACATTTATAATCACTGTCACTGAAAATAATCTTTTGTGATCGTTAGCAGTGACATATGAACGAACACTGTACACACAGAACGGCTCCATTCTGTGGAGAGGGAGGAGGAGGAGTGACAGCAGTCATTCCCAATCTGTCATTCATCAACCCGCCATGATGGATATCAAAGGATTTTGTCCAACATGAGCGAGATTTTACGTCTCTGTGACATTGATTTGATGTGTATGCGTACACACGTGCAATCATTTCACGATCCCTTCCAATGACTAACGACTGCACGATGCATGAACAAGCTCTGTACATACAGCACCGTTCTGCTCTATGGAGAGGGGAGGGAGGAAAACGACAGAGCAGCACCCCACTGCACTCTCTCCCCTTCACTTTCATTATGATTGTTCGTTGTCCATCATCCATGGATCCGCCAGGACAGTCATCTAGATGAAGATGCACCGTACACACGCCAGATTCTCGTCTGATATCAGCCCTGAGCCGATTATCGGATGAGAACGTACGCACTGTGTTAGTAGCCTTAAGCTAGGTACACACTTACAAAAATTATTGCTAGAAAACGAACGACTAACGAATATGCATGATTACTTTGAACGATCGTATTGTGCACAATTTTGTACATGTTGTAACAATACGATCATTCAATTATAATCCACCAATAGTGTACACGCACTAGATAGGATCTTTTGAACGATGCAGGAAGACAAGCCTTTTTAGACAATCTTAAACACTTCCCATTTAAGTCTATGGAGGCGCAGAGGTGGCAAAACGCCCCAAAGCGCATTGAGTGTCCAGAAAACCACAAGGAAATGCTGACACCTCCCAAATAAAGGATAATGAACTAACCTATTTAACCCGTTCAATGTTACCTTATTTTGCAAGCATTTTTGCATGGTGAAACCACTCAAAACTTTTTGAAAAAAGCCAAGGTCTGAACCAGTCCTCAATACTGTGTCCAGGGGTTGTTTGCCGCCTCCATAGACTTGAATAGGAAGTGTTAAAATATGCCTAAAAAGGCTTCCACAAGCATTTACAATTGTCTGTACATGTGTTTTTAGGCAATTATTAATGCCTGGTGTTTCTCTTTCTTTTTTTAACTAAGATTTTAAAAACACCTATACAGACAGCTGCAAATGGCTGCAAAATTCAGGCTGTTGCTTGTAAACAATTCCGGACGTCTGACTGTGCATAATAGGCATCAAGAAGTGAAACGCCTGTGTTTTTTACTGCAGGTCTTGGAAACATTTCCCCACTTTTTATTGTGTAAAAGGAAATCTTCCCATTGGCTCAGAGACAGTAAAATATAATTCAACATTTTTTTTATTTTATTAACTCATTTCTTCACAGATCGTACAGATAATAAATGAATACGTGTAAAAATGTTGTATGTTTTTGAGACTTTGCTGAAAGGTTTAGGTCCCGAATGTAACTCCTGCTGAAGAAGAATAATATTTATGCAAAACCCGTTGAGTGAAAAAATAGTTTGGGACCATACTGTATTGTACTGCATGGAAGATTAATGTTTTAATATACTTAAAACTATTTTATGGATTTATTTATTTTAATTAAGTTTTGCTGGCATTTTATAATAACAATGTTTTATGATTTGATGCTGGTAAAGTCACATTTTGTTTGTGTATTCACACGTTTTTCACATTGTAAATAAATGAGTGTTCTTTTTTTCTCAATGAAACCATTTTCAGATGCAAATACTGAGAGGTTAGAACCCCTCGCTGTGCTGACACAATGGCAGTACATCTTTTGCTCCTCTCATGTACTTGTTAAAGCTGAAGTAAACTAAAAATAAATTTGCGATCCGCTTCGTCCTGGGATTCCTCTTTGTCCCGGCATGGAGGAAGCACCAGGCGTCGCCATCTTCTGCCTTCTTTTCTGGTCTATCTAAAGCTGCGTACACACTTCCAATTTTTATCGTTCAAAATGAACGACGAACGAACGGTTGTCAATTTTATTTAAACTAAAAATTCTGAGTTTACCTGAGTTTAACTAAAAATTCTGAGTGCACCTTTGTTACTGAAAATTTTTTTAAAAAACAACATTTTGACTTTGTTTATGAGGGATGTCTACCCTTCTATGTAAAGTAAAAATGTTGAGTTTAGGTCCGCTTTAAAGTCTCATACTGTATTGTATTGCATTGGTGATTAATGTTTTAATATATTTTATTTATTTGAGTTTTGCTGGCATTTTATAATACTAATGTGTTATGACTTGATGCTGTTAAAGTCCCATGTTTGTTCATGCATTCACATGTTTTTCACATTGTAAAGGAACAAGTGTTCATTTTTCCTCAATGAAACCATTTTCACACGCAAATACTGACAATCTGGAGCCCTGGCTGTGCTGACACAATGGCAGTACAGCTTTTGATCCTCTCATATAATTGCTAAGCCATAAACTGTAAGGCAGGAGGGACCCAGCACACAGCCTCAGGGCTTTTGTTCGCCTGTACTTGTTTAAATAAAGTTGATTGAAATAGAGCTGTTCAGTAAACAAACATGGCGGCAGTGGTTGCTGGAGAGTGAGAGGAGAGTCGGCTCCCGGTACCGAGCACTATGGAAGGGATGGCGGCCTTCATGGACAACAGCGACGAGCACCGTGCGGTCTCTATTACCGGCTCCGAGTTAGTGGAGAATTACACGGTGAGTGGGCGGTACCTGGTCGTCTTGTATACGGCGGAGGTAAAGAGGACCGGTCAGGCTGCTGCCTGGGATAACGGGTCGGTCTCCCGGTCTCCAGCACCTCGTCATACGTGTGTAAGGTTGGTGCTGGTGTTCAGGATAGAGTACATTGCATTCAGTTATGGCCAAACTCCACAAATGTATCTAGAAGATGACTGGGGTTTGTGCTCAGCAACGCCAATTCATTAAACTATGGGTATTATTATTACACAGTATTCATATAGTGCTGACATATTACACAGCGCTGTACAAAGTCCCTAGTCATGTGACTAGCTGACCCTCAAAGGAGCTCACAATCTAATGTCCCTACCTATGCCATTAATACAGTCTAAGGGTAACTTTGGGGAGGGGGGAAGCCAATTAACCTGACTGCATGCTATCGCTCGTTATGTAAATATCACTCATTTACAGGAATTATCAAACAGGATTTGTATAGCACTGACATATTACACTGCGCTGTACAAAGTCCTATAGAAAGATTTCTATATCATTATAACTAGAAGTTGTGATTTGTGTTGAGGCGTTTATAGTTTGTTCAGAATATTGCTTGGTCCATGGTTTAGGCTTGGATTAACTTTAGCTGGAGTTATTATTATTATTAATAAACAGGATTTTTTTTTAGCGCCAACATATTACGCAGCGCTGTACAATAAATAGGGGTTGCAAATGACAGATACAGACAGTGACACAGAAGGAGAGGACCCTGCCCCGAAGAGCTTACATTCTAGTAGCTGGGGGAAGTATTGCACAATAGGAGTTGCAATGTTGTTGATGTGGAAGTGCAGCAGATTCATTAGGATTTTCTGCATTGATTGTATTTCAGTGTTTAACCCAGAAATTGTTTTTAAGTTGGGTGGGAAATTGTAGATGGGTGGCAGCCCCGGTATTGTCACCCAACTCATCAGTAACCAACCAAAAACAGCCGGGTGGCTACTGAAAAGCGCCGGGTGGTGCGTCCAGCTAAAAGGGGCCGGGGAGAACACTGCAGTTACACAGCACATCACAAAGTATGGTAGTGTGGTACCTAGTGTTGTGTTATGTTGTGCTGCACCACAGCTGTGATTATGCATTGTTTAAATGAAATGGCACTGCAGCACGCTAATTGTTATTATTATTAAACAGTATTTATATAGTGCTTACATATTACACAGCGCTGTACAAACTCCATTTTCATGTCACTAGCTGCCCCTCAGAGGATCTCACAATCTAATGTCCCTACCATAGTCATTTGTCATTAATACAGATTAATACAGTCTAAGGTCAATATTAGGGGAAGCCAATTAACCTAACTGCATGTTTTTGGAATGTGGGAGAAAACCGGAGTACCCGGAGGAAACCTATGCAAACTCCATGCAGATAGTGTCCTGGGTGAACTTCCAACCTGGGACCCAGCACTGCAAAGGGCAGAGTGCTAACTACTGAGCCACTGTGCTGCTAATGAGCATTAATGCATGCCGCACTGCAACACTACTGTATGAATCTGCAGTGTTCTCCCGGCCTCTTTTAGCTGGGTACACCACCCGGAACTTTTCAGTAACCACCTGGCTGTTTTTGGAAGGCTTCTGATGAGTTGGGTCATAACACAGGGTTGTCAGGTTGAAAAAAGAAGTCCATCAAGGTCAACTACTAGGGAAATGAACATATCCCAAATATAAAACAAAAAATGCAAAAAAAAAAACCCCGGGTACAATTTGCCTAAACAGGGGAAAAAAATTCCTTTCTGATTCCATGAGACAATCGGATGTTCCCTGGATCAACAGTCACTGTTACCTTTTATCCCCAGTTATATTCTGTGCTTCTAGAAATCATCCAGCTTTTTCCTAAAGCAATCTATAGTAGTTGCTGAAACTACTTCCTGAGGGAGCCGATTCCACATTTTCACAGACCTTACAGTGAAGAATCCCTTCCTTATCCGGAGATTAAACTTCTTTTCCTCCAAGTGCGGAGCGCCCCTTTGTGCTTTGTAACAACCTTAAAGTGGAACTAAAAACCAACTTTTCGGTTTCCATGATCAGGCATGTCATTATTGTGGTAAGGGATAGGCAATGTCCCTTCTGCAATAATGCGCAGCTTCAGCTTTGGTTGCAAGGGAAATTTAGAAATCCTTCAATTGCATGTGTAGAGATAAGTGATCTCTCGCATGCTTTTGCAGGAGTCATCCCGGCACAGCCAATTAAAATGCCAGAAGATCGTCTAGAAGAGAAGGAAGATGGCGGCTCCCTGCACAGGAATGTGTATAGGTGATTCATGCGGTTTTAGTACCACCCTAAGGTTTAAGTAAAATGTTCCTAGCCTCCACCCATCAGCCATAACATACTCCAAACTACCTGCCATGTCTGTACCCCAGCATATGAACTTTCTATAGTTGAGTGGGTCATATTCACCCTATTAGGCTTCGTACACACATCAGATGGTTGTATGACCATTCGTCCCAGGCAAATATCTGCGTGATCGATAGCAGTGATAGCAGTACATTGGTTACAGGCTATGTCCAACAGATCAATAATATATACCCTAATCAAAAAGAGCAGAAAGGACAATATTTATTACCGGTCATTGATGTCCCTAAACCATAACTAAGGGGGGAAACAAACAGACAAATACAAAGCCCTGGGGGAGCGATGATATGGGGCAAGGTAGGTGAGGAAAGAGGGGATAGGAGAAATGAAGCAGGCGAAATATAAATAACCCAATCTTTGAATAAAGGAGTACATAGGATAGCATATATCGCTATATCAATGCCAAGGGGTGAATGTCACTTCAATACAGATAAGTCCAGAATTGCAGGGATTCCCTAAACCAGTCCCAAGCTGACCATGTCAATTTGTATTTTTCATATTCTTCGTTTTCAGCTACTAACATTTCCATATGCTGAATCCTTTCAAGTTACACAAACCAATCCTTTAGGGAAGGAATTTTGGTTTGTTTCCAAACATGTCCTGGGTTTTGAGCTTAACTGTAAGCCCCCCAAAAAAAGCTAAACTATATATATATATTTTTATATTGGAAAAAGGTGAGAACCACCATCAAGTTTTAGTTTTATCTATGGCCTCAGAGATATTTCTACTCGCTTCCTGCTCTCCCATCAATCTTTTACCAGATAGGAAGTGAGATAAAACTGCAACAGGGAAATACATGACATCATAAAGCTGATTTGTGTTATAGAATTTTGTTCACTTCTTCTTTTATGCAACAGGCAGGGAGTGAAGGAATCTTATTTTTTGCTACTTACTTACTTTTGCTACTTACTTACTTGCTACTTACTTTTGCGGTTACTTTTTTGCACACGGCAAGAGTTGGACTTCTTGAAATGTAACGGCTTACTATGTAGACACATGCAATAATTGTCGCTGGAAAGGATCTTTCACCATCCTTTCCAACTACAAAGGATGCATGAACGAGCTCTGTACATAAAGCAGATCGATGCTGTATGGAGAGGGGAGAACGACAGAGTGGCACTCCGCTGCCCTCACTCCCTCTTTGCTTCAGTTACGATCGTTTGTCTTCCATCGTCCGTGGATCCACCAGGACGGTCGTTTAGAGGATGGACAATGAGCACAGTACACACGCAGGATTGTCCTTGGATATCGGCCCTGAGCTGATTATCAGAAGACAACTATTGCATGTGTGTACCTAGCGTTAGTTCTGTTGAGATTTTTGCTCCCTGCTATGTTTGTTTGATGGGAGTCTGAAGAGGAGGAGAGCAAATCTTCAGTACACAGTAACAAACAATAGCTTGCTAAATATTATTCACAGCTGGCAATGATACGTTTACCCGATATTTGCACTGAGACTGTTGCAGTTTAAAATAGTTTGAATGTAAACATTTAGCCTTTGTGTACACTGGCCGTGAGGTTGCAGCATGTTTACTAATTTCTCATGCCAGAGAACCGCTGTCTCTCGGAGACGCTACATGGAACTTTCCCTGGCGGCAGCCCAATGGAGACTGAATGGGGATGGCAGTGTGCCACTTGCTGCCACCAGCTATCACGTTGGCAGACACTGCTGACACTGCTGAACCAACTCTGCTGCGTGAATAACCTTGAGTTGCACCGCATCACTCAATCCCAATGCGGGCCGGAATCTCCCTATTGTCTTGACAAAACTCAATAAACCCTACAGTGATTACCAGTAGTATTATTAGTATTAGAATTACCAGTATTTTGGACATTAGATTGTGAGCTCCTTTGAGGGACAGCTAGTGATATGACTATAGACTTTGTACAGAGCTGTGTAATATGTCACTATATAAATACTGTGTAATATTAATAATGTTTAATTTATTTTTTTTACTTCCCATATATGTTGAAAGGGATTTTCTTAGGTTGGTAAAGTTGATTTAGGGGTCCATTGAGCTCTCACTTTAAATTTTTTAGGATAATGGGTTAAATATTTGGGGTTCTCAAATGTTACTGTTTTATAAACACTGTAAACATTTTTTTTTGTTATACTTCATTTCATAAGTCATTGTGTGATTGTGATGTTTGTGAGCATCTTCAGATCTGGACGGACAGCCCTGAGGAAAAAAAAAAAAAGTATTGACTGTTTGGTATTTTTATAACTAGACTTTTGATATTCATGTCTACTAAGCACAGGAAATTGTGTTCTTATAAGAGAGGAACAGGTATGTATGTGTCCTTTAGGGAGGCTGATTCATCTCTTGTTGTGGTCATTTAATATTTGGTAAAAGGAACCCATACCACAATTTCAGTTCACTGTGGAATGCCTACATCCCTTGTAAATATATTAGCTTCCCCATGCAAATACTTTTCCCAAAGGTTATGTAATGGTCTTTCTGATTTACGCATTGTTGAGAATAGATATTTTTGTTTTTTAAACTAAATAAAATATTTATATACATTTCACCTTTTTAGGTATATATCATTGAGGTCCACGCTGGTGCTTATAACTGGAAAGTCAAACATCGTTACAGTGCCTTTTATGATCTCCATGAAAAAGTAAGTTAAATTTTAACCTTGTACTCATCATGGTCAATTCAGATTGAGCATATAATTAAAGAATTTCCAATTATTGGTGGAGTTATTAGAAAAACTCATTACAAATCAGTTAGTGGATGATTAGATAGAGGTAGCTAGTTTGTGGAAGTTGAGTTTCTCTCTTCTAATGTCTTCTTATTGGTTCTTTAGGGACTCTGTCAATTATTATTACTATTATGCAGTATTTTGGTAGCGCCAACATATTGCACCGCGCTGCACATTAAATAGGGTTGCATATGACAGACAGTGACACCGAGGAGCTTACAATCTAAGAGAATTTGTTTGCTTTAGAACTGCTTCTTTCCCAATACGCAGCCCAACTGCGCCTTCAGTGAATTCCATATGATTTCAGAAGTTAGGTAAATTTGCCCATTGACGCTTTCAATAAAGACCCTCAGTGTGATGGAATGCCGGACTTGATGAATGAGTAAACCCTGGAGACAGGAGGAGAAACTTTAGATTTAAAGAAAAAATATGATTTGCATTAATTTTCTACTGCATGTGTCTCAGGGTTTTTGATGCAGTTTCCTTGGAAGGTTTTTTCTACCTATGCAATTTTTAAATTAAAGAAGAACTCCAGCCACAATAAAAAAAACTGCCAGAAATAGTTTCATCGTGAATGGTTACCTCTTAAAGTGTCCCTGACGATGCACATTAGCAGAGACATCACCACAGTACTGTATTTTTCCCCTTTGACAGTGAGCGCAGCGGCCATCTTCCTTCACTAATGCACTTTCCCTCCTTGACCATTCATAGAGCACCCTTTGTTCTGTTAATGAAGAAGGACAGAAGTACAAATGACATTGGTTAATCACTGAATGAAAGCTGCTTCTTTCACTGTTGGCATTCCAGGGGAGCATGTACTATTCACCATAAACTGGAGTTGTTTCCACTAACTGGATAACATCGTATGCTTTTTGGATATTTTGAGTTGTAGCTGGAGTTGTTACTTAGTTTGAATGGACCAGTTTCAGTTATTCTAAATTGTAATTTGATGTTTTATTGAGCCATCCCAACATGTGATCCGTTCTAATTTTTCTTCATTCGATTTAGCTAACAGCAGAGCATAAAATAGAGCGGAATTTGCTTCCTCCTAAAAAGATCATTGGCAAGAATTCTAGAAGCTTGGTGGAAAAGCGTCAGAAGGATCTGGAGGTCTACCTACAAACAGTGCTTGCTAAGTTTCCACTTACTGTTCCGAGACCATTGTCACATTTTTTGCACTTTCATTTATATGTAAGTTCCTTATCTTTATGTATATTGTACAGAGGTCTAAAGTCACATTGTCCCTTCTTTTTACTATCCTCATACTAATAGTTCCAATCTTGGAGCATTTTTTTGTCTGTCAATGCCTAGTGATGGAATTCATCAACACATAATGTCAAATGAAATAATTCCAAAAACAGGCATTCTTTCCTGCTCAGTCAGTAATTAGAGTTTATTTCTTTCACTGTTTAAAATCTTATTTGAATCTGATTGCTTGCTCTAGATTACTACTTTTCACACATAGTTTCTCCATACACTGCCTTTTACCTTTATATGTTTTCTGGCTGACTTTGCAGCACTCCCAATATACCAAAACAGACACACAATTTTTTTCTGACTTCTCTTGCAGTACATTATTATTCTATATGTCACATTAGTTACATAGCTGGAGTTATTCTTTAGTCTATAAAGTATATTATACTCTAATATATAGAACTTACTTTGTTGCTTGATCCCTGGCAGAAGTTTGGGGAAGCAGTACATTACAGTACAGTGTGACATAGCGATTTTACCAAGAGGTAAAATACATGTTCAGGGTCAAATAAAAGTAAATATTTTTTAAGTGGTGCTGATGGGTACTTGAATGAAAATTCTGCATTTCAGAAGTCTGTACATAAATCATTCAGTGAATACTTTTAACTTAAGGTTTAGATATCACATTTAGTTTATGAATAAATCCTATTATAGCATTTATTATCCCACTGCTTTTCTTTGTTATAACATTTCACACAAAGGGGGAGGTTAAAGGGGGGAGTTACATAAAAAAATAAATAGACTTAATGTACTCAAGGCAGCAAATTGACCTTAAAAGCTGATTGTTGTATATGTTTTTTTTCTGATAAAACTGTAGCTTTGCTGACTGCATGTTTGCATGTAATGTAGTACATATCTACAATGTGCGTGAGAATAATGCCTGGCAGATACTACTGCTCTCAGTATATACCGGTACTTTTGTAGTCATATGATGGTCCAGTAATTTCCTTTAATGATCTACAGTTGTCATATGCTTCCTGACAGTTTCATAAAAGATTGTTTGTGCTTTCAGGAAATTCACGGCATTGCTGCTGTTCTGGCCGAGGAGCTTTACCATAATGGTAATTCATGTGATATCTGCACTTTTTTATAATAATATTAATACCATTGTTGGTTTGATCCCGAAGAATAGAGATATGCTTATGATAAATGTCTGTAACATTTTGTCTGTAAACACCATTTAGCTGTCAGTGTGACTGAAGCAGAAAACAGGAAACACCCTCTGTTTTCTCTATTCATTCCAATGATGGAGGTGAAATGTGACTTTATAAATCTGTTTTGTTCAGAACATTGTCTCAAGAACTACAGAACCTTAAGCAGTTATATTGCTTGTAGTAGTGACATTCAGCTTGAATTGTTCTGTGATAATAAAGCCATTGCATAGCTTATCCTATTTAATTTTTTAGCTCTAATGAGTGCTTAGAAATCATCACAGAACTTAGCCAGGGTATCATAGACCCAAAAGATACAACTCCCAAACACAAGCAAAGTCATTTGGTATATGCTGCGGTGTAATGAGAATTGCAATGACGTGTTTGGAGGTCAAAAAACATCCTCTTAACATATGAAGGAAAATTCTACAAGAATAGACTTTGCAGTTTTTTGTATGTTCTTTTCTGAAGCTCAATAAGCTACTTATCTTTACTTTATTATCATAAGATAATCCCGCTTTCTGCTTGTACACGTTCCTCCAATTTACAGGCAGGAGTTGGGAAATCTCAGGATCAACACTTCACAGAAATAAGGTAAAGGTACTTGGCTCATCATGAATAAGAATATACCATGGAGAATAGTTTTTGTTTTACAAAGGCATCCACAGTTTAGGTACACTTTAAGAAAAACTTGGAAATTCTTTTAAGGACAATGAGATGCACATTTTGGATAGAATAGACAGCTGGATTACAAAGGACAAGAAAGAGATCATTCACAATAAATGAGAGCAACAATTGCTGAACAGGATGGGGGGCTTCAACACCATCTGTCATTTTATATATAGTTCTACATATAATATAATTAAAGTATCTACATCAACAGGTTAAAAATGATTCCTACCTACAAAAATGTAAATAAAAGGGATTAACACCAATGTAGACTTCATGACACCAATTATGAGTTCATGTTTTTTATTGTGTGCGGTGTATAACTTCTTTTATTTTTCTGCTAGGTGAGCAATTACTTGTAGCAGGACAAGTATTTCATATGAGACCTCTACAACTCTATGCCATTACTCAATTGCTGCGACATGGCAAACCAACATGTATTAATGGAGATGCTAAAACTGATCTTGGGCACATACTTGATTTTACATGTAGACTTAAATATTTAAAGGTGAGATATATAGTTGTTCTCTTTACTTATGTCTCCAATCAGTCAGGTAAACCATGTTTTTTTGAAAAGGCGTGATTGATCACCATGTTGTTGTCATTGGGCCTGATGCAGTACGTTTAAAGCTGGATTCTGTACATACAGCTAAATGTAAAGCTGAACTCTATACGTTTGGCTAAATATAAAGATGTTATACAAAAACAGCAAATAGATAGATTTGCCAATAGATTTGTATTTGCCTATTCAGGTCTAAAATTTGCACAGTTCTGTCACATCACACAGCAATGTCTGGCAGGACCGGAAACCTGCATTTTCTCTGCTCCTGTTCAGTAATTTTTAAATATCTCCTTCTCACTCCCCCTGCACAGAGAAGAGCAGACCGATGAGCCTACTTGTCACTTTGTTCTTTTCCTGTCCGCATGATTCTGGCAGTGCAGCACAACTGATTGGTTTCTTGTGTTTTTTCTTTCTCTGCTAGTGTCAGTACTACTGTACAGGGATTACAAATGCCAGATACCAAATTCAATAATTACATGGCTTTCAATAACACAGTAAACACAACTAATGATGTATCCCTGAATAAACAGTTGGATTATTTGTGTCTGTTGTGAGTCTGAATATGGTTTAATTTTTAATAACCAAATTTGTGCATGATTTCTTGATATTCACTTTAATAAATCGTTGTTTCTTGAATGTGTTGGACATTTGGAAAACTTGTTGTATTAGGAACAAATGTTCTGAAATTGCTATTTATTTATAAAAATGTGGGACTAACTGCCTGGATAATATAGTATGTCTAAATGCAGTTTTTAACCCAGGTATTTTTAAAAGCCGGGTGGGAAGAAATTGTAGGTGGGTGGCAGCCCCTATTTTGTGACCCAACTCTTCAGTAACTCTTCAGTGGTTACTGAAAAGTGCCGGTTGGTGCGCCCGGCTAAAAGGGGCTGGGGAGAACACTGAAATGATATGGCAGCTGACTGTGACCATGGCATTCCCACAGCTGCAAGTAGTCAGATTTACTTGTGCTCACCACCTGAATCGGACTCTGAAGTGGAGAGTCTGATCCAGGACTCATAATCCTGAATCAGACTCTCCACTTCCTGTTCCTTTAAATATGGCCTAAACCAGGGGTCTGCAACCTGCGGCTCCGGAGCCGCATGCGGCTCTTCAGCCTCCTTGTTGTGGCTCCCTTCGGCTGC